>NC_079495.1:77023772-77327065 GCF_030052815.1 Hevea brasiliensis | reverse complement strand
ATTTAAACTGTCTCTAACAATAAGGTTCAATAATTAATTTATTGAATTCTATTATTTCCTTAGTCAATCTAAGATGTCGACCCTCGATGCATACTAGGTGAATTAGGTTTTAATGTTATCAATGTGTCATATTTAATAGCCTTTTAGTATTGGTACATGTTACTAGATTCATTTCCATGTATATTGCGTTTTATTGCAATTTGTCGGATTTCGGTATACTAATTTGACCTAGCCAGATGACCTAGTTCCCTCGATTTTTGGGTTTTAGTCAAAACTACAAACTTGTATATCTATGTCTTATTGCACACGGGGCAAAATTTCAGGTCATTCTGAGTTATGTAGACCAAGTTATGGTCATTTTACTATTTCTGGTCAGAATGTACCAAAATTGGTCACTTTAGGTCATTTTAGGTCATTTTGCGTTCGGCCAGTTTTTGGTCCTAAACTTGTGCAAGCTATTTGACTTAATTATGGTCATTTCTGGGCTTTGGTGTCTTCATAAGACTTGTAGATATATGTCTAAAATATTCATAGTAAAAATTTCAGGTCAATTGGACCTGTTTTGAGTGAGTTATGGCCAAAACACTAACTGCTGCCCAAATGGTCAATTTTCAGGCCTTAAATGCACTAATCTGGATTTGGTCATTTTTTAAGTTACCTTCCAAGCAAAATTTTGGTAAGCTTTCTTCATGAAAGTTGGCTTTTTTTATGACTAGTTTCACCTTCAATTGGTCTCATACCAATTGGAGTCACACACTTAAGGTTCTAAGCCCAAAACACATACTGCCCTATTGCACATTGTCCATCACTCATCAAAGGATACATTTAACACTTACCAAATTACATATTCATGCCAATTCTGGTTTGTACCATAACCTAAACACATTTTACTTCACATTTTTGGTCATTTTGGCAGCTTTTAATCACAATCAATATGCACCTTATAGTACAGAATTTACCAAGTCCAAATTACACACAATTTAACTACATAATATAACTCATTCACATGTCCAAACTCAAACTCTTATACACATACACATGCTACCATAACAAGTACCATAATTCAACAATAATATTCCATAAACCAAACCAGGAAATAACACATTTAGGTCCACACTTCACATTGCCGAATTGTACCTCTCTTTGAATTAATTTCCAAGCTTCCAAAATCAAGTGTACATTCACATACATCTAATATACATCACCCAATTCATTCCTACACACATAAAAACTTTAATCTACCATTTACATGCAAGGATAAATTGTTCTTATGGAGTTTCCATGGCTGCCAAAAACATACATCTCCCTTAAAACATCAAACTCCAAAAATCTTTTCACAATTCAACTACCCATAACATCCACACAAACTTTAATGAAGCAAGCATCAAAAATACCTACTTACCACTTTGGAAACTCTTCAAACTTCACCAAAACTTGATCTTCTTGCTGCCTATCTACTGCCCAAGGTGTATGGACAACTTTTAATGAAAGATGCTTGAAGTTTCCGTGGTTGGATCATGCTTGCATGACGCTTCTAAACAATGCGGCCATGGAGGTTCTTTCTTCTTGGTTTCGGCTGCTTTTTGGGAAGGTTGAAGAAGATGAAAATCTGTCCAAAATGAAGATGTAGTGGTCCACTTAGGTGAGGTGAGTGGAGCACTAAGTGATATTTAATGATTGTTTAATCTTAAATTCCCAATTTCTCACATTAAGCTCCCAATTTTTGCTATTTACATTAAGTACCAACAATTTAATTTTTCATGACATTTTCTAAGTGTAACATCATGTGTTTTTAATGACCATTTAGGTCAAAAGACAACTCGGGGTGTTAAATGACCACAATGCCCCTGTTCGGGTTGCATTCCCCATTTTTCGGTAACATCGGGTTTTGTCCATTTTTTCGATTTCTCACTTTTCTTTGTACTAATTAATTAATTTTTCTTTGATATTTCTAATAGTATTTATACTTCAATAGACATTTATTTAAGTCCTAATAATATTTTCCAGGGTTCCCCTGGTCCAGGGCTAGTCAACGGTCCACGCCGCGACTTCCTGGTGCGGTCACCCATCGCTAGGGTTCTCGGCTCGTTTAACTTGGTTACATTTCATTGCTATTATTTTTCCTTTATTTTTCTTGTATTTTCTTTTCTTGTATTTCGTTATTTCATGTCTCCTCATCTATTTCTAAGTGTAGTTCTAGGCATCCTAGCTGTCCGGACAACACTGGTCACTGGAACATTAGAACGCACTACCGAACATAGGGGTGTTACATGTTACGCCTTGCGGAGGGATAGGGTGTGACATTTCAACCTCCTCTCTCTGTCTCATGGTATAGAATATGGCTGTTGCGCCACTGGGTTCTGGCTGGTTAACAGTGCCTTGACTTCCAGGAGTGCTACCAGGACCCCTACCTCTGCCTCTACCTCGACCAGCTGGCTGTGACCCTCTAGGTGTAGAGACTTGGGTTGATCCCTCAAATGTGGCAGGAGGTCCAGATTGGCACGGACTAGTACAATCCTTAGCAAAATGTCCACTCCCTCCATAGTTGAAACATGCACCGGTGGCCTTGAAACACACCCCACCATGAGTTCTGCCATAAATCTCACACTGCCAGACTGGTAATGCTCCTCGAGGTGCCTGCTGAGTCTGCTGATCAGATTGGGGTGGTTTCTGTCCAAAAGATCTACCTCTACCAGACTTACGGGAGTTGGATTCCCCAAATTATTTTCTCTTCCCAGAACCACTCTCAGTATTTTGACCAGTAGCTTTTTCGATTTTCTCTTTCTCTTCTTTACTCTTTTTCACTGCCCCTTCTAATTCTATCCTTTCTAGTTCCAGGGTTTGTGAAATAAGCTCAGAAAAATTATGGTGTCTAAATCCCACAACTTGTATTCTCAAGCTAGGCCTCAACCCAGCCTCAAACCTCTTACATCTATCTCTGGGGGTGGAGACTAAGCTTCTAGCATAGTGACTTAGCCTTGAAAAGTCTCGCTCATACTCTATTATTGTTCTTTCCCCTTGCTTCAGGCTCAAGAATTCTTGCAATTTCATATCTACATAAGCATCGAGAACCCATTTGTGCCTGAATTCCCTCAGGAAGTCTGTCCATGTCAGCACAGTTGGCTCAACCAGCTATGGGGGATGGTCTTCCACCATTCATATGCATCCCCTTATAGAAGAGATACTGAATATTCAAATTTTAATTCTTCGACACACTGCAGTTTTCTGAATACCCTTTCCATCCGTTCTAGCCACACTTCTGCCTCCAGTGGATCCACAGTGCCCTTAAACTCGGTAGCCCCAAATTTCATTAGTTTTTCATATTGTCGAGCTAAGGGCTGTGGTTGTACTGCAGGTGCTTGCATCTGAACATGGGGTGGCACATTTCCCGTCATTTGTTGAAAAAATGCAGCCATCTGTTGTGCAAACTGAGCAGAAAACTGCGGTGCTGGAGTAGGAGCTAGAGTGGCTGATCCACTCACATTCTGAAGTGCTGGGGCTTCTCCTTGGACCTCAGCCTCGACAGATTGCTCCACAGAATGATCTCCCTCTTCCATTCCATTTTCAGAAATTCTCTACTTCCTGAGATCAAACACAAGGAGGTTGACCTCCGTTAGTGCATATTCATGATGCAAATATGTCATATGTATCAAACATTTGAGCAGTTGTGTTTACCGATAAAATATTTCAAATTCTCAGTTCAAAATTTATTTTAAAACCATTGCTCTGATACCACTAAAACATGTCACACCTTACCCCTCTGTAAGGCATAACATGATCCTGTAGAATACCTAATGAACTACCGAACTTCACCTACTGATAACTCATTAAGTACACTACAAGGGGTTTTAAAACCATCTTCTTACATTTTGGAAGTGGTGACCATTCTAGAAGGAATTAAAAAAATTTAATTGAAGTTTGAAAACTAGTAAAAACTTTTGTCCATTTTTATTTGTCCAAAAATTTTGGAAAATTTCAGTAGAATGCCATCTATAATTGGGAACACCAGTTCTTCAAAACCTGTGAAAACACTTCCAATAATTTCATTTCATAACCCCAACCTCCAATAATATCCCAAAACAATATAGTCAACCACAATTTAAATAAAAATTCACTTTTCAAAATATTATTAAAATAATTCCATTCATAAACGTGGCATTAAAATTAATTTTACATACACAATGTTAATATACAGAAAGAAAATCCAAAATAATATTATTAAAATTTTATCTGTACAACTGCTCAAACTACAGAGATACATACGTATACTATCATATTTATATCAAACTAAACTACTAGGGTATAGACAAATACCCGTACAAAAATTATTCATTGTGTTCCTCTTTGACTATAGTAGCTCACTCTGCTGCTATGTCCTTTTCTCTATCTGCGACAGCAAGTTAAAGCTATCACTGAGTAAAGTTTACTCAATGGTGCACAATAAAGATTTAAAAATTTACTAAAATAATCATACATCGATAAACAGAAATTTTAAAACCTTTCACAAGCTTTTTTCCACAAAACAGAGATTAACATTTATATTACTATTTTATCAAACAATTTACAAATCACATTGTTGCCAATCAATAACACAATCACATTTCATAATTTAAGTATTTCACAAATTATCAAAAGTCATTATAGCACAATTTTGGTCAAACAATTTAATAAACACAGTGTTGCCAATTCATACACAATTTAAGCCATGACATAAAATTTCCGATAAATGCCGCGTTGTACACCACGACAAAGCGATCTACAACCCCACTAATCGAAATCAATGAGGGAGGTGGCTAGCTAGCTAATGAGTACTCATCCGATCTACAACCTCAACTGGTAAACCAGAGAGGGAGAAAAATAAACGATCTCAACCCCATTAATGGAGGAGGAATAATGTGGTACTGTCATGCTAAGTGTGAATACAAAATCAATTCAAAATAAAATACTTAAATAATTTAGGAAAGATCCCAAACAATTTCCAAAGTAATTTTTGCAGTCACAAAGTGGCAACACAATTTATAAATAACATAGTGATTTCATAAAGCATAGCAATTCAAATTTTCAATTGGAAAACAATTACATAGATTTATTGTGCACAAACCTGATGTAAGTCGCCTCTAAGCCTTGACTCAGTCCCTTAGATTTTCTAGGTCTTTTTCAGCTGAAACACATGATTGACAGTGTTTCAGTATCTTATTTCACAATAAATCCAATAATTAAACTCATATACGCTCAACTCTAGCCCCAATATGCTTAAACTTACGTTATTAAAAATTTTCATGTCGGGGTTACTATTCAAGTCAAAATATTGACTTTCTTATGCTTAAAAGGTATGAGAAATCCAATTATACCCACATACCACATTTTGGTTACCAATTTTGTTGGTTTTAGTTGTTCCTTCAAATTTTAGGTCTCCTAAGTACAAATTTCAATTTTCTAGATTTTATGTCCTGTTTTGTACTGTTCCATTAGTCATGTTGCTGTGGAAATTTGGCTAAGTTTTCTTCATAAAAGTTGTTCTTTATTGTCTTAAATTTATTTTCCTTTTTGAATCACTCAATTTGGAGTTTTGTATCCCAAGTTATAGCCATTTGAACATGGCTGGCCGGATTTAGTTTTACCCAGAATTCTGGGCATGCACTAGGTATTGGCAGTTTTTGTAGGTTGACTGCAAGTGTGTTTTTGGACAGCTTATGGTTAAATTTTGAGCTTGTTTTCTTCATGAAAATTGTAGGACTATGTCTCAGCTTTCTACCAGTAATATTTTAGGCCATTTGGAACTTCCTAGACCACGTTATGGTCATTTACATAACTACTGTTTATTTGGTCATTTTTGTACAGGTCAGTGTGCCAATTCTGGATTTGGCCTAATTGTTCATTAAGTTATGGTCACTTTCTGGGCATGATTCCTGAATGAAAATGTGCCATTTTGTGTCTAGTTTCATTCCCAATTAGCCTCACACAAATTGGGTTGGTAAATTTTTAGTTTTGGTCCCTGAAAGGGACCTAGGTCAAGCTACCTACAGATTGACCCTCACCAATCCGAATTGGAACTTGGTTCCAACAATTCATACACACCACAAATGGTCACAATTGACCATTTCTCAACTCAAATAAGGTCAATAACATTATTTGGCCAATTCTCCAATTTTTCTTCAATTTTTCACAATCTCCAAACCCTAGTTACATGCATTTCAACTCTAATACAAATTTGAAGTGTATATTCATGATTTATACACTTAATTCACTTCAAATAACCATTCAAAACCATCAAACTCATTCATATCAAACCTTAACCCTAGTTGGATGAAATTTCTATTTGATCCCTCAATAATTGTTTTCTTTTGATTTTAAGTTAATTTCTAGTTTAATTAAGATACAAACACAACAAATAAACTAAGATTTCCAAATTCAATTACTTACCTCAAATGAAGCTTTTTCTATCTTCTCAAACTCTCCAATTTTCCTTTCTTTTTCACTTTCAATCTTCAAATGAAGACCCAAGCACAAGTTTAAACCAAGGAAACCTCAAAATCTATGGCTGAATTTTTGGTTTAGAAAGCTTTAAAACAAGCATTCATGGTGGAAAAAAAGGAAGAGATGAGAAAGGGAAGAGATAGTGGGCGGCACATATGAAGGAAGAAGAAACAAAATGATTTTTTTTCTTTTCTTTTTTGTTATTTTCTGTCTATTTAACTTTATTTAACTCAGTCAATTATGTAGGGAAATTAAAATAATATTTTGACATCATGATGATGTCATCCAAGTGATGTAAATAAACTTTTTCAAATTTCTTTTTCTTTTGCATTTATTTTTTCATTAGTTCTTTAATTTAATTCTTGATCCCAAAATTTTTTTTCCTTTGATTTTATTGGACAGTTAGGTCAGGTGTCAGCTCTAGGGGTGAATTGACCAAATCGCCCCCTCGCCGGTTCAATTCGATTTGCAAGTTATTCGATATTTCTTTCGGATCTCTGACTTAATTATTTGACCTGCTTAACCATCCTTTTTCGTGATTTTCTCTTTTCCACTGTGTTTGCAATTGTCCTAAGGACCACAGCATCACATTTTATAGTTCGAAATTTGAGTTTAGACTGACCGCGCAGTCATTTCTCACCCATCGCTGTGACTACCTGCTCATTTAACTTCTTGTATTTTGTTTTTTTTCCTTTATACTTAACTATTTGGCAATTACTAATTATTTATGTTCAGGGTTTAACTTGGTGTCTTAGACATGGTTCTAATTCTCTTGATTGTCCAGACCGACACCGATCACCGAAATAGTGAAATATACCAGGCTATGCAAATAGGGGTGTTACAGAACGTCAACCACGTATGCAGTTAGTATAGCGAAAAAGCCATGATAACACATAATCGGGCGTAAAAGCCATGAGTACGGGCATAAAGCCATGAGTGCGGGCGTAAAGCCATGAATACAGACATAAAGCCTTTCGCAGTACTGCTAAAACAATATCCTATTGGCATGCGAATCTATCCAATTTGACACACGTGTCTAGGCAATGCATGGGCACATAGTTCCATTAAATGTTCATAAGTTTCATTATTTCATTATAGGTTCTAATTATAATTTCTAGCATTTTAATCTTTTTCATAATAGAAACATAAATCTCTAAGTCTAATATTTACATAATTTATGCATTCATCATAATTTATATATTCATTATTTGATCCATAATGATCACAATTCAAAACAATGGTTCTCTTGCACCATTGTATTCAAAACATTTTTTTCCTTTCTCATTTATACATTCGAAAATCTACTTATGTAATTACAAATTTTATATTTCAAGTTGAATTGCTAATATTTTATAAATTTCATTTGTCTTGGGCATATAAGCCCTAACTACCTATTCATATCAATTAGGTGACTTATTTTTCATGTCTCAAGCAATCCATGAACATTTCATGGATTTCAAATTTATGGCCTTAATTTCTCTCTAACAATTTTGACTAAGATGCATAGTCCACATTTGTCATACAATTCTAATCATTTAAGCTTAGAATTGGTTCTAGGTCTTCATCTTAATTTGCTAATCATTTTGATTACTATTCACCTTACTAGTCAACCAAGATATTGACTTTTTCATACTTAATGGATATGTTAATTCTAATTACACCAAGATCCCACATTTTGAGTTTTACATTTGCTAGTATTAATTACTAATTGCAATTTAAAGTCCCCTAGATGCATTTCTAAATTTTCTATTTTGATTACCTAAGTTTATTATTCCATTTGACAATTTTACAGTGGAAACTGGGCTAACTTTTCTTCATCAAAGTTATTCCTTATTGTGTTTTCTTTAATTCTCTCTTTGAATCACTCCATTTGGAGTTTTGTAGCTCAAGTTATGGCCAAATTACCCTAATGGGCCGGATTGGTCTCTACCCAGAATTTCTGGGCAATTATGGTTCTGCCAGATTTGGTAGGTGAACTTTGGCTAGCAATTTCATTTAGTTAAGACCAGAATTTGAGTTTTTGTTCTACATGAAAGTTGTTCTAAATTGACTAAGCTTTCCATTGATATAAATTTCAGGTCAATTGGATCTTTCTACACTGAGTTATAACCAAATGAATAAATACTATTCATTTGGTCATTTTGCCCAGGCAGAATTGATGCTACCCGGATTTCGTCAATTATTAGGGCATCCTAAGTTTGTTTTCTGGACAGGTTTCCTTCATCAAAGTTGTGCCATTATGTGTCTAATTTCATGTTCAATTAGCCTTGAACCAATTGAACCTACACAACCCAAGTTATAGCTGCCCAAACATGCTGGACTCACATCTAGAACTATAGGGTACTCAAGGTAGCACACCCAACCTCAAAACCAAAGCTACAATTCACTTCAATTCCTTATTATACTCAGCTAAATGGTCACTAATTGACCATTAAAACTCCAATTAACCATTCAAACACAATATCTCTAATTTTCATACTAACCCTAATTGATCAAATCTCATTCTCATGCAAACTCAAAAAGATTCAACTCCATTCAACTCCAATTCATATGTATACATTAATTGACATTAATATACAAACTTAATTGTAACTAAACCATCCAAACCCTAACCCTCTTTTGGCTGCCACAATTTATACATAATCCTACATAAGTGTTTTATTCAATTTCTTAACAATTTCTCATTTACTTTAACTTCCTAACATGGAATAAAAAGAGAGATGTAAGAGTTAGCACTAACCTTACGTTGATCACTCTTCCAAGCTTGTAAAAACTTCTTAATTTCTTCTTTCAATTGCTACCTAGAGGTGGTTTAGGGTATAAGGAGGAGTTTTAATGAAACAACCTTGGGAATTTATGGTAATTTTTTAAGAATATTTCTAGTGAGAAGTTTGCATAAAAATGGTGTGAGGAGAGAAAAGGGAGAATCAGCTGAATGAAGGAGATGAGATGCAGATTATTATTTCATTTCATCCCATTTTACCTCTTTTTAATAACTTTAAATATGCTTGTTGTGTTGTGATTGGTGGAGGCCTTCTTAACGACATCATGTGATGTCAAAATTCTAATTTTCTTCATTTTTCTTTTCCTTTCTTTTATTTTCTACTCATTTTCTATTTAATTTGTGGTAATATTTATTCATATTTTATATCATAATAATTATTTACTTAACTGGACAAGTCGATCAAAAATCATGTCCGAAGACGAAATGACCAAAATGCCCTCCGTTTGGCTTATTAAGCCAAAATCGTCTATACTGATTGAAAAATTTTTCTGAGCCTTTTCTTGGTATTCTAATGCAATAGAAACCTCAATGACTCTTCTCTGGAGTCTTAAAAATTATTTCATGAATTTTCTCCTGAGTTTAGGGCTCCTAGCTGTGAGGACCCCAACTTCCCACTGGGTACCCATTGCTATGGCATCGGCTCATTTAATTTGGTTGTATTTTATTTCTAAAACTTTTCCTAAGTTTTTCTTACACTTATTTGAGTTATTTATGACTTCTCACTCTAGTTTACATATAGTTCCAGTCATTCTAGCTGTCTAGACAGACATTAGTCACCAAAACAGTAGAATGTATGGACTAGCTAAAGTGAGGATGTTACAATTCTTCCCCTCAAACAAAAATTTTATCCTCGAAATTTACTCGGTGTAAATAGTCGAGGAGCTACTACTTCCTTATTTCTTCACCTTACCAGAGAAAACAGATCTGCATTAGTTTCACCTCGACTCATGTGAATGCAATGCATGTTATGCTCACTATCCCTTTCCATCTATCTATGCCTAGGAATGCCTAAATCGTGCTCTGATACCAATAAATGTGACACCCCTCACCCGACTACAGTGTAGCTGAGCAAGGCGTGCTACATTCGGTGCTAGAGCACCCTATCTTATCTTACTTTATTCCTTTAATCTTTTTCAAGTTATTATCTTTTAATATCAATTATTTTTCAACGGAAAAACTAATGGAGTTTTCCCTATTTTAGTAACGTTTGACGTGTTTTACTATTCACCTATTTGAAATTTCAATAATATTTTTACAATAAAATCTCATCTATACTAATCATAATTATCTCACCAGTTCAAATATTCTCTATATAATTCAATTTCACATTCAAATCTATACAATTTCATTCATATCCATTTCCATACATTCCCATTCATGCTCAACTCGTATATGAAAATTTTCAATCTTCATTAATTTACATGATATACAATTTAATCACATATGAACTAACAGATTTATTATTTTACATCACATACCTATTAATTACCTTTTCATAATCTACATTACAATACAATAACTAAGCATTTTATACAACATACAAATTATGACTTATATGGGCTCTATCTACATGCATTGCTGAGGAGGTGACAACATTGAATACTTCAAAAACTTCTGTAGATCAAAACTTCAAAATCTCTATTTAATATTCACTGGGCTTTACCTTCTGTACCTGCGCGAGGAGACAAATCCATCGCGCTAAGCATTGCTGCTTAGTGGTGCAATAATATAACAAGAAAATAATATACAATAAAAAAAGAAATGGATCAAAATTTGGATACTCTGGAATTTAATCTAATTTCATATAATACTTCTAGTATTAACTATCCTTTGTTCTAATTCATTCCTCTTCAGAAGCGCTCAATTCTTTCATAATAATTAAATTTTAATATCATTTTTAATTCATTTCAATTCTTTCTGCTAAATAACTAATCTAATTTATTTTAAATATTCTTACTCATTTATTTAATTGCTAATATTTTTAGTTGCTAATATTGTAATACCCCTATTTGCATAACCTGGTATATTTCACTATTCCGGTGATCGGTGTCGGTCCGGACAATTAAGGGGATTAGAACCACATCTAAGACACCTAGTTAAGCCCCGACACAAATAATTAGTAATTGCCAAATAGTTAAATATAAATAAGAAAAACAGAACACAAGAAGTTAAATGAGCCGGGAGTCACAGCGATGGGTGACCTTCTCGGGAATGACTGCAAGGTCAGTTTAAACTCAAATTTCGAACAGTAAAATGTAATGCTGCGGTCCTTAGGACTATTGCGAACACAGTGAAAAAGAGAAAATCACAGAAAAGAATTGTTAAGCAGGTCAAATAAATAGGTCAGGGATCCAAAAGAAATATAGAATAACTTACAAACCGAATTGAACCAGCGAGGGGCAATTTGGTCAATTCACCCCTAGATCTGACTCCTAACCTAACTGTCTAATAAAATTGGAGAGAAAAAAATTTCGAGATCAAGAATTAAATTAAAGAACTAGTGGAAAAAAAACAGAATTAAAAGTTGATTTATTACATCACTTTGATGACATCATGAATAATGTCAAAATTAATTTTAATTTTCCCACACTTTTTGACCAAGTCAAATTTGATTTAATTATACATAAAAAGAAAGAAAATTTGAAAAACTAAAATCACTTCTCCTTCCCCAAAGAGCTGGCTGAAGTGCTCTCTTCCTCACCACCATAGATGACCACCATGGATGAATTAACCAAGCGTGCATAACTTGATTTTAACCTCCCAAAGTGAACCCTAAACCCTAAAAAGCTTGCTATTTCAACTAGACAAGAGGATTGAAGAAGAAAAAGGGAGGAGAAAAGGAAAGAATTGAGGAAGTAGAACATCAAAGCTGAGGTTAGTAGTTTAATTTGAAATTCTAGTTTAATACTTGCGCTTTTAGTTCACTTATCCTAGAAATTAGCTTAAAATCAAACAAAAACAATTGTTGAGGAACCAAATATAAAATTCATCCAGCTAGGGTTAGGGTTTAATATGAATGAGTTTGATGGTTTTAAATGGTTATTTGAGATAAATTAGGTGTATAAAACATGAATGCACACTTTAAATTGTATTAGATTGAACTTTATGTGTAGTTAGGGTTTGAGCATTTTGAAGAAATTAGAGAAAAAATTTGATAATAGGCCAAATGATGTAGTTAACCTTATTTGAGTTGGTGTGAAGCCAATTGGGAATGAAACTAGACACAAAATGGCACATTTTTCATTCAGGAATCATGCCCAGAAAATGACCACAACTTAGTAAACAATTAGGCCAAATCCGGAATTGGGCATCATGCCCTGTACAAAAATGACCAAATGAACAGTAGTTACGTAAATGACCATAACTTGGTCTAGGAAGGTCCAAATGACCTGAATTTTATACCGATAGAAAGCTGAGAGATAGCCCTACAACTTTCATGATGAAAAAAAGCTCAAATTTTAACCATAACTTGTTTGAAAATCCACCTGCAGCTAACCCACAAATTTGCCAAAATCCAGAATTTGCCCAGAATTCTGGGTAACACCAAATCCGCCCAGCTATGTTCAAATGGCTATAACTTAGGCTACAAAACTCCAAATGGAGTGATTCAAAAAGAGAAATAAAGTTAAGACAATAAGGAACAACTTCTATGAAGAAAACTTAGCCAAATTTGTAACACCTCTATTTGTATAGCCTGGTATATTTCAGTATTCCTATGACTGGTGTCGGTCCGGATAATTAAGGGGATTAGAACCACACTTAAGACAACTAGATAAGCCCTGAACAAAAATAATTAGTAATTGTCAATTAGTTAAGTATAAATAAGAAAAACGGAACATAAGAAGTTAAATGAGCCGAGAGTCACAGCGATGAGTGACCTTTTCGGGAAGGATTGCGAAGTCAATTTAAACTCAAATTTTGAACCGTAAAATGTGCCACTGCGGTCCTTAGGACTATTACAAATACATTGGAAAAGAGAAAATCACAAAAAAGAATTTTTAATCTGGTCAAATAATTAGGTCAGGGATCCGGAAGAAATATTGAATTATTTGCAAACCGGGTTGAACCGGCGAGGGGCAATTTGGTCAATTGACCCCAAGAGCTGACTTCTGACCTAACTGTCAAATAAAATCAGAGAAAAAAAATTTTCAGAATTGGAAATTAAATTAAAGAACTAATAGAAAAATAAATAAAATAAAAGGAAAAAGGAAAAGTAAAAGGTGATGACATCATGTATGATCTCATGCATGATGCAATAAATATTATAATTAAAAATTAATTAATTTAATTTATGGTCTTCCTAAAGGCTAAATTCATAAAAGAAAAAGAAAAGAAAAAAAAAAGACTTCATCTTCTTCAAAAACATAAACCATCTCTCCCTCACCTCTCCCTCACCAAAACTCCGTGGAAGCTCATTTTGAGCTTGATCAAACCCTAATTCCCACCATAGAAACCCTACTCTCCATCACTAAATCTTGTAGCTAGGCCTTGATAAGGAGATTGACAACAAAAAGAAAAAGAAAGAAGAAGTTTTGAGAGGTGGAAAAATTCTGCATTCAAGGTTAGTAGTTAAACATGGAATTTATAGTTTAATTATTGTATTTATAGTTTAAGGAACCTAGATTTAATTTAAAATGAAAAGAATATACTTATTGAGGGACTATATAGAATTTTGGCCAGCTAGGGTTTGGTTAGATAAAGTATGAATTTGTTTGAGCTAAACATGTTAGGAAGCTTAAATGAGTTAAAGAAGCATGTTTATATGTGTTTAATTAGCCAAATGCAACAAATGGCATGAACTAGGGTTTTGGCATTTAGGGTTTTGGAAGAAAAAAATGTGACAAATTGTAAAATGGTTTGTTTGACCTTGTTTGAGATGGAAAATGGTCATTTGTGACCAATTGAGATGTGTTGGAAGTGTTGGAAGTGAGTTTAAATTCGGATTGAAAATGGTCATGCTGCAGGCAGCATGACCAAGGTCCTTTTCAACGACCAAAACTGAAAATTTACAAGTCCAATTGGTATCAGACCAATTGGGAATGAAAATAAACACAAAATGACACAATTTTCATTTAGGAATCATGCCTAAAAAGTGACCAAAACCTAGTGAACAAATTGACCAAATCTGGATTTCTGCAGTCTGACCTATACAAAAATGACCAAATGAATAGTATTTGTTCATTTGGCCATAACTTGGGCTAGGTAGGTCTAAATGACCTGAAATTTTACCAGTGGACAGCTGAGATATAGGCCTAAAACTTTCATGAGGATCACAAATCCAAATTATGCCCTTAACCAAGTCATTTGGCCACCCAAAGTTGGTGACCTAAAATTACCAGAACCAGTTTGGTGCCCAGAAATCTGGGTTAAGTCCAATCTAGCAGCCATGATTCAAATGGCTATAACTTGAGCTACAAAACTCCAATTGGAGTGATTCAAAAGGAGAATAAATTTAAGACAATAGGGAACATTTTCTATGAAAAAAGCTTAGCCAAATTCTAACAGTAAAATGACCAATGGAACAGTGCAACATAAGACACCCAAAACTGAAAATTTGCAAATTTGCCTAAAAGACTTAAAATTTGAGAAAACAACCAAAACCAACAAATTAGGTAACCAAAATGTGGTATGTGGGCGAAATTAGAATTCCCATACCTATTAAGCATTAGAAAGTCAACAAATTGACTTGAATAGTGTCATGAATAGTAACCTATAAATTTTAAAGAACGTCAAGTTTAGCATATTAAAGCTAGGTATAAGTAGATTTGAATTTATTTTTGGAGTTACGATAAATGGTGATACTGAAACACTGTGAAACTGTGTGTTTCAGTAGAAAAGAATACCGGGAAAGAACCCGAGACATCGAGTCAAGGCCAAGAGGCGACTCATATAAGGTTTGTGCACAACTAACTATTTTGTTACTTTTCACTTATATATTGATTTAAACAAGTTTATTTTATGATTTATAATTTTGTTGTGTTGAGGATTTTAATTTGTTGAATGAAATTGTATAAATTAAATGTAAATTTTCTTATGCATTTAAGGATTTATTGCATGGTTTTGAGGATTGTAAATTTTAAGTTTGATGTGTTACCAACTTTGAGCATGAATTTATGATGATTAAATATGTTGATAATTTGTAAACACTTTGTAAATAGAAATTGTTTTGAATATGATTTGAAACCACAGTTGACATGGCAAAATATGTTATGAATTCTCATTAGCTTGTCTAGTGAGATATCTCCTCCACTAGATGGGACAAGTTCCTTCCTCTCTGGCTTGCCAGTTGGGGAAGAGTTTGAATGAGTACTCATATATACTAGCTAGTCTTTGTTCCTCCCTTTTAACCTCAGTTATTGGGAGAGTGTGAAATGTCGTGGTGTACAACACGGCATCTATTTGAATTTTGGGTCATGGGTTCAACCGTGTGAATTGTTAGCAACGCCCTTTAAATTATGCATAGTTTGATAAATTGTGGTTGAAATAAATAATTTGTCAGTGATTCAAAATATTTTTGTATTGTTTTGGGATTTAAAAGAAATGTAGATAAATAGTTATTATGTGATCAAAATGTTATTCAAATGAATAATTTGCATGAATGAAAATATTGATTTCTGAATGTTATGAATTTTGAAGAATTTAGAAATTTTAAATTTTTATTTGTTATGAATTGTCAAGCGTAACTTGTATTAATTTTTAAATTATTAATTTGTGCACCACTGAGTTCACCACTCAGCGATAACTTTGTATGCTGTCGCAGGTGAAAGAAAATATAAAGTAGCTGAGCAAGATTACTAAAAGGCATAGTGAGACTATCTTAGGGTATATCATAGGTATACCCTTGTACTTTAGATTTTGATATAATTCTGTAATTATATGTATGAAATTTACTTTGAGCAATTGTACCAACTCTTTTGTAATATATTTTTGAATTGTAATGAAATACAAATTATTATAAGGTTATCTTGAGATTTTATATATTTATAAAGTTCTGCACTACTAAATTTTTTATGATCCCATGAATGTAAATATTAATTTTGTTACCTTAATGAGAGGTTTCAATGTTTGATTTAATTTAAACTGTGTATTGAGTTACTTGTATTTATTTGTGAAATGAGATTGAATAATGGAGTTGTGATTGAGAAAAATATTGGGAGTGTCTTTATTTTCACGTTTTGAAGAACTGTTTTCTTAAAATACAGACGGTACTCTGCCGAAATTTTTATAAAAATTACAGAGATGTTAAATATCTAAAAAATTTTATTTATGTTTGGACTTTAAATAAAGGTTTTTAATATCTAAAAAAAAAATTACCTACCAATTTAAAAATGAACGAAAATTATTTTAAAATCCCTTGTAGTATATTTAATGGGTTACTGGTAGGCCAAGTACGGTAATTCATTAGGTGTACTATGAAGCATGTTACATCTTACGAGGAGTAGGGTGTGACAAAATTATCACAGCAACATGACCAATGGAACAATGCAAAATAGAGCACCAAATCTGAAATTTTGGAATTTCACTTAAGAGATTTAAGATTTGAGGAATGTAACACCTCTATTTGTATAGCCTGGTATATTTCACTGTTTCGATAACCGGTGTCAGTCTGGACAATTAAGGAGATTAGAACTACACTTAAGACAACTAGATAAGCCTTAAACCCAAATAATTAGTAATTTTCAATTAGTTAAGTATAAATAAGAAAAACAGAACATAAGAGGTTAAACGAGCCGTGAGTCACAGCGATGGGTGACCGTCTCGGGAAGGACTACGAAGTCATTTTAAACTCAAATTTTGAACTGTAAAATGTGACGCCGCGGTCCTTAGGACCCTTATGAACACAGTGGAAAAGAGAAAATCATGAAAAAGAACTGTTAAGCCAGTCAAATAATTAGGTCAGGGAGCCGAAAAAAATATTGAATTAATTACAAACCGAGAAGAACCGGAGAGGGGCAATTTGGTTAATTGACCCTGAAAGCTGACTCCTGACCTAACTGTCAAATAAAATCGGAGAAAAGAAAATTTCAGAATCGAGAATTAAATTAAAGAGCTAATAGAAAAAAAAAGAAAAAGAAAAGTTGAAAAGGTGATGACATCATCATGTTGATGCAACTATGACTTCATAATTAATTTTAATTTAATTAACTAATTGACTAAGTCAAATTAAAGAATAAAAACAAAATTGAAAAGCCAAATTTTATCTTCTTCTTCTTCTTTTTTTTCTCTCTTTCTCGTAGCTTCTCATCCCTCTCCCTTTTCTCACTAAATCCTTCATGGCTACTTAATTTCAAGCTTTTAAAGCTTGAATCAACCCCATAAATCCCACAATTTTCCTAAATAAAAGTTGTTCTTGGATCTTGGCAAGCCTATTGAGAAAGAAATTTAACAAGAAAGAAAGAAGAAAAGAGGAGGAAAATTGAAGATTGGATATCAAAGTTGAGGTAAACACATCAATTTGAAAGTTTGAGATTATTTGTTGTGTTCTTAGCTTGAATTACTTGTAAATAAACTTAAAATAAAAAAAAAATATATGTGTGAGGGACTAAACTGAAATTCATCCAGCAGGGAGGGGAGAGTGATTTGCATGAGTTTGATTGAGTTAAACATGTTAAGATGCTTGAATGAGTTGAAAGGTTGTGTTTATATGCTTTGAATTAGTTAATTGCAATGGATTAGAGTGGTTAGGGTTTGAGACCTAGGGTTTTGAGGCAAAAATTTGGAGAAATTTGTAAATGGTGTCTTTGACCTAATGTGAAGTGAAAAATGGTCATTTGTGACCAAATGAGGTGTGTTAGAAGTGTGAGAATTAAAAGCCAATTCGGATTGGATAAGGTCATGTGTTGGCAGCATGACTAAAATTTCCTTTGAGGGACCAAAAATGAAATTTTACAAGTCCAATGGATATGGGACCAATTGGGGATGAAAATAGGCACTAAATGACACAATTTTCATTTAGGAAGCATGCCAAAAAAGTGACTAAAACCTAGTGAACAAATTGAGCAAATTTGAAAAATTGCAGGCTGCCCTGCACAAACTGACCAAATGAACAGTGTTTGTTTATTTGATCGTAACTCAAGCTAAGCAAGTCAAAATGACCTGAAATTTTACCAGTGGTTAGATGAAATATGGATCTAAAACTTTCATGAGGGATACAAACCCAAATTATGCTATTAACCAAATCAAATAACTACGCAAAGTTGGGTCACTGAATCTGCAGACTGAAGATTTGCCATTTGAACAGTAAAGTTTCAATGGCTATAACTCTCTCTAGAAAACTCCGATTTAGGTGATTCTTGAACCGATGGAAACCTAAGACATAGTAGAACATTTCATATGAAGAAAATTAGACCAAATTATGGACTTAACTTGATCAAATTGCTGAACGAATTTGGAGCAACAAATCTATAGAACCAAATTTTGCAGCATGAACAGTAAACGTAATTTGCTTATAACTTGAGCTACAAAAATCCAATCGGGGTGATTCAAAAAGGAGAATAAACTTAAGATAATAAGGAACATTTTCTATGAAGAAAGTTTTGTCAAATTCCAACAACTGACCAATGAAACAGTACAATTGGGGATACCAAAACTAAAAATTTGGCAATTTTGCCTAAAAGACCTAAGTTTTGAGAAAAGGGCCAAAACCGACAAGTTTGGTGACCAAAATGTGGTATGTGGGTGAAGTTGAAATTCCCATACCTATTAAGCCTTAGAAAGTCAATAATTTGACTTGAATAGTGTAGTGAATAGTATAACACCCCTATGTTCGGTAGTGCATTCTACTGGTAGCCCTGGACCGCCGGGAACCCTGGAAAATATTTTTAAGACTTAAATAGACACTTATTGAAGTATAAATTCCATTAGAAATATAAAAGAAAAATTAATTAATTAGTACAAAGAAAAGTGAGAAATCGAAAAACGGACAAAACCCGGTGTTACCGAAAAATCAGGAATGCAACCCGAACAGGGGCATTGTGGTCATTTGACATCCCGAGTTGTCTTTTGACCTAAATGTCCATTAAAAATATATGATATTACACTTGGAAATTATAATGAAAAATTAAATTAGTGGTACCTAATGTAAATAGCAAAAATGGAGAGTTGAATGTGGGAAAATGAAAGTTAAGATGAAACTAATATTAAATTAAGCTTAGTGCTCCACTCACCCATCAAAGTGGACCACTATCTCCTCATTTGGGCAGATTGCATCTTCTTCTTCACCTTGCCAAAGAACCAGCCGTGAACCTCCATTGAAGATACTCCATGGCCAAAGCTTAACCAAGCCATGCAACCATGATTTAGCCATATTTTTCACTAGCTTCCTTCACAAAAACTGTTCTACACCACTTGGGCAGTAGGTAGGCAACAAGAAGACCAAGTTTTGGAGAGATTTTGAAGAGTTTCCAAAGTGGTAAGTTTGTGTTTTTGGTTAGTGCTTCATTAAAGTTAGTAAGAATGTTATGGGTACTTGAATTATGGAGAGATTTTTGAGGTTTGATGTTTAAAGGGAGAGGTGTATTTTTGGCAGCCATGGAAACTCCTTAAGAGCAGTTTATTCTTGCTTGTAAATGGTAGATTAAAGGGTTGATTATGTGTTTATATGTGTAGGAATAAATTGGGTGATGTATACTCAGTATATGTGAATGTGTATTTGAATTTGGAACCTTGGAAATTAATGGATTGTAATGTATGAATCGGCAGCCTGGTTTGGTGAACCATAAAGATATTATTTCATGTTTGGTTTATGGAATATTAATGTTGAATTGTGATAGTTGTTATAGCAGCTTGGGTATGTGTATGATGGTGTGAGGTTGGACATGTAAATGAGCTAGGTTAGGTGATTGAATTGTTGTAATTTAAGCTTGAAAAATTATGTGCTAAATGGTGCATATTGAGGGTGATTATAAGCTGCCAAAATGACCAACAATATGTTGTGAATTGTGTTTAGGTTATGGTACAAACCAGAATTGGCATGAATGTTTTGTTTGGTAAATGTTAAAAGTATCCTTTGATGAGTAATGAATAAAATGCAATAGGGCAGTTTATGTTATGGGCCTAGAACCTTAAGTGTGTGGCTCCAATTGGTATGAGACCAATTAGAGGTGGAACTAGGCACAAAATTTGCCAACTTTCATGAAGGAAGCTTACCAAAATTCTGCTTGTAAGGTAACTTGAAAAGTGACCAAATCTGGATTAGTGCAATTAAGGCCTGAAAATTGACCATTTGGGCAGTAGTTAGTATTTTGGCCATAACTCACTCAAAACAGGTCCAATTGACCTGAAATTTTGACCATGAATAGTTAAGACCTATATCTACAAGTCTTATGAAGACACCAAAGCCCAGAAATGACCATAAGCAAGCCAAACAGCTTGCACAATTTCGTGTCCAAAAACTAGCCGAACCAAAATTGACCTAAAATGACCTAAAGTGACCAATTTTGATGCATTTTGACCAGCAATAGTAAAATGACTATAACTTGGTCTAAATAACTCATAATGACCTGAAATTTTGCCCCGCGTATAATAAGACATAGATCTACAAGTTTGTAATTTTGACCGAAACCTGAAAACCGAGGGAACTAGGTCGTCCTGCTAGGTCAAACTAGTATCCCGGAATCCAGCAAATTGCAATAAAATGCAAAATACATGGAAATAAATTTGGTAATATGTACCAACCCTAAAAGACTATTGAATGTGACATATTAGTAACATTAAAACTTAATTTACCTAGAATGCATCGAGGGTCAACATATTAGGTTGACTAAGCAAATAATAGAATTCAGTGAATTAATTATCAAGCATTATCGTTGGAGACAGTTTAAATGAGTACTGAAACACTTCAAATTGTGTTTCTCAGTTACCAAAGACTCAGGGAAAGGGAAGGAAACACTGAGTCAGAGCCAAGAGACAGTTATCAGAGGTTTGTGCACAACTAGTTTTTAACTGATTTTGTTTTGAATATTTCATATGATTAAATGACATATTTTTCTTATGTATTATATTCAGCAAGCATTGGATTTAATTCAATGATTATTGAAATTGTTATAGTATGTATGAATTTAGCTTTGTGAAATGGTATTTCCACAAGTATTAAGCATTGTTATAGATTGAATAAATTATATTTTGGAAAATTGTGATAGAACATGTTTTGAATTGTAATGGTAATTTTCATGGAAAAATGCAAATTTATGATTTGAATTGTGATGAGCATAAAAATTATTGGATATTGGAATTGACTTTGAATAGAATTATATTGTGATTTATGCTCACTAAAAGGATTGTGATATTGTTTTATATCTCACTATAAATGCTTGACTAGGTTATTACCCATCTCTCTCATTTGTTTAGAAGACAATGGAGTTAGTTGTGTTTTGATTACCATAGTACGTGCACAGGCTTAGATTTTCCTCTAATTTGAGGTTAGATCTAAGTTTATTTTTATCGTTATGGCCCTTGCGGAAGATTCATTATTGTGATGTGTACTGTGCACAATGATTCGACCTCCCCGACCATAGGGAGTTAGAATATGATTCGACCTCCCTGACCATAGGGAGTTAGAATCACATCGAATATGGCCCTTCCGGATTAGTCTTGCATAGTTAGTGAGATAAAGAATGATTTTTGTGATACAGCATGATTTTTGAGATAAAGAATGATTTTTGAGATACAACATGGTTTTTCAGACACAAAATGCTTTTGACCAGTAAAGAATTGTGATTTCAGTTATGATTTATGTATAATTGGTTTTGTTGGAACCACCTTAAATGGTTAGTAATGATTTGATAAATTGAATTTCGTGATCAAAGTCATTTCATACAACGATTTACATTATTGGCAATAAATATTTTGAGTTTTGGAATTTGATGAGTATTCAGATTTCCAAATTATTTGCTATAAATTTTGTCAATGTATATTGTACTATGTTTCAAACTATAGTTGTGCACCACTGAGTTCACCACTCAGCGATAGCTTTGTATGCTGTCGCAGATCAGAAGAGCATAGAGCAATGAGTAAGTTTCTTTAAAGACATATTCAGATCAGCTCCAGGTATATCATAGGTATACCCATGTACATAGGTTTTGATGTATGCATGTAATAATATGTATGTAAATTATTTGGGCAGTTGTATAAAAACTCTTGTAAAATATTTTGGTATATAATTAAATGTAAATTATTGTAAATGTAAATTTGGGATTTCATTTATCTGAATAGTTTTGTAATATTAATTTTGAGTATTGTAATCAATGAAATGTTTCTTTTATGAGGAGAATGATTTGATTATTGAAATTTGAATTATGAGTGCAAATAAAGTTATTGAAGTTGTATTTGAGAAAACATATTGGGAGCGTGTTCTTTGTAGGTTTTGAAGAACTGTTTTCTCAAAATACAGCTGGCACTTTGCCGAAATTAAAAAAAAAAAATTTTATAACACCAGATTTTAATCGATGATTTAAATTTCATGAAAATTGTTTTAAAATCCCTTGTAGTATATTTAATAGATTATCGATAGGCGAAGTACGGTAATTCATTAGGTATACTACGGGATCATGTTACATCTTACAGGGGAGTAGGGTGTGACAAATAGTAACCCGAAACACAAAATTTCAAGAACGTCGAGTTTAACACGTTAGAGCTAGGTAAAAATGAGGCTAAATTTATTTTGGATTGATGTTAAGTTCTAGTACTGAAATATTATAAAATTTTGTGTTTCAGTTGAAAAGAATATCGGGAAGGAACCCGAGGAACCGAATCGAGGCCAAAAGGCGACTTGCTTGAGGTTTGTGCACAACGTATACTTTTTATAATTATCTTCTGCATACTGTTTTGAATAATGTGAAATATTGAATTATGGCATTCTTATGTTGTTTGATTTAAATTGTGAAAGTTATTGTGTATATTTGAAATGACAATGTTTAGCAAATTATTAAGATTAGTTTTGAAACCACAGTGTCATGACCATGTATTTGAACACCTCACTAACACGACTAGTGGGAGTAATTAGTTTCGAATTTTGATTCCTTCTCTGGAGAAGTGTTGAGGTGTGCCAGTAGAAGAGGATGTGAATGGATATCCATATATTTGAACTAGCTAGCCTTGTGATGTGATTTCTCTTTAACCTCTGGCTATTGAGATTCTATTTGTTTCGAATAGCATGATCTAACTGTGGATTTTATGAAATGTGTTTTGATACTTTGAAATGAACTTAGTTTGCATTTAAAATCTCATAATGCATGATTTGTACTTAATTCTCATGTTCAGCCAAATTTTTGAATAAATGTGATTTAAGTTTTGCATAAAGATTATTTTAGTATGTTGTGCACCACTGAGTCCTAGTACTCAGCAATAGCTTCTATTGCTGTCGCAGGTACAGAGACTAGAGGAGCAGCAGACTGAGCTGCTGAGGTGTGAGGAGCTATCAGCTTAAAGTCATCGGGTATAATTTATATCCTAATTATAAATTTTTCTTTTGATGTATGTATTGCATATAAAAGTATGGACACATAAATGGGTCTTGAGCAGCTTGTACAAAATTTGTATGAAGTTTGTAATAAAGTTTAGTTTGTATTTCTTTTGATGTAAATTTTGTAAGAATGTATATAAATTGTTTTGTCTCTAATGAAATATGAGTGGAACTATTTTATTTTATTTAAATGAAATGTATTGTTAGTATTTTGAGAATTATTGAATTTTGAACTTGAGAAATTGATTGAAATGATTATGGAGTTGTTGAAATGGATTGAGTTTAATTGTGAAATTGAAGTAGTTGTTGGGGAAAAATTTTTAAAAGTGCTTTCTACAGGTATTTGAAGAACTGTTTTCTCAAAATATAGATAGAACTCTGTCAAAAATTTTATAAAATTTGCGGAAAACTAAAATGGACCAAAAATATTAACTAGTTTTAAATTTTAACTAAATGTTTAAACACTTATTAGAAAATGCTCACCACTTATCAATAATAAGAAAATTGTTTTAAAATCCCTTGTAGGGTACTTAATGAGTTATCGGTAGGTGAAGTTCGGTAATTCATTAGGTATTCTACGGGATCATGTTATGCCTTACAGAGGGGTAAGGTGTGAATGTTTTAGTGGTATCAGAGCAAGTTTTTAAAGTATGTTTTAAATTGTGGATTTGTGTCTTTCTTTGTTAAGTACAACTGCTCAATGTCCATAATTGTTACATACAGTGCATTACATCATGAATATGAACTAACGGGGGGAAATCTCCTTGTGTTTCTTGTTCATGAGATACCCTACTTCAGACTGAAATGGAAGAAGGGGATCGCTTAGTTAAGCAGTCTGTTGAAGCTGAGGCATAAGGGGAAGCCCCAGCTTTACCGAATATCAGTGGATCCGTAGCACCAGCCCTGCAAATACCGCAATTTCCTGCACAGTTCGCACAGCAGATGGCGGTAATGTTTCAACAAATGGCTGGGGGTATGCCTGTTCAAGCTCCACCCCAACCACCTGTGGCACAACCACTACCTCCAGCTAGACAGTATGATAAATTATTGAAGTATGGGGCTGCAGAATTTAAGGGTACAGTGGACCCTTTAGAGGCAGAGCAATGGCTTGAAAGAATGGACAGAGTGTTTAAGAAACTGCACTGCCCAGATGAACTGAAGTTTGAATATTCTGTGTCGCTACTGCAAGGGTATGCATATGATTGGTGGAAGACCATCCCCCAAAGCTTGGCTGAACCACCAGTGCTGACCTGGGATGACTTCATCAGAGAGTTCAGATAGAAATACATCCCAGATGCATATTTTGATCAGAAATTGCAAGAATTTTTGAGTTTGAAACAAGGGAACCGATCAGTGGCGGAGTATGAGAGGGAGTTCTCCCGCTTAAGTCATTATGCTGGGAGTCTCCTCTCTACTAGTAGGGCAAGATGCAAGAGATTTGAAACGGGTTTGAAGCCCAGCATAAGGATGCAAGTTGTGGGATTTCAACACAGCAACTTCTCAGAGCTTATGTCTCAAGCACTTGAACTAGAGAGAATTGAATCAGAAGCAACCCCAGTGAAAGAAAAATCAGAGAAAACTGAGAATTCAGAAAAAGACAAGGGGGAAAAGTCAGTAGAACAGAGTTCTGGTGGGACTTCTGGGAAAAAGAAGAAGTTTAGTAGACCCAGCAGGGGTCGAGGTGGAAGATTTGGTAGGGGCCGATTCTCCGAACAGAGACCCCCTAGGTCTGGTCAGCAGTCGAGCAGGGGTTCACATTCTGCCCGCCCCTGTGAGACTTGTGGCAAGATTCATGGGGGGGAATGTTATTGGGCCACTGGAGCCTGCTTTAACTGTGGAGGCAAGGGTCATTTAATAAGAGACTGTACTAGTGCTCCGTCTTCGAGATATGGTCCAGCTCCTACTACTGCCGAAGGATCTATTCAGAGTCCTGCTCCCAGAGGTTCACAGTCAGTTGGCAAAGGAAGAGGCAGAGGTAAAGGCACTGCTTCAAGCAGTCAGGGCACAGTTGGTCAATCAGCACAAGGGAGTGCTTCAGCTAGAGTTTACACGATAAAACAACGAGAAGAGGCTGAGACTTCCAATGTAGTAGTTGGTACATTCTCTATCTCTGATCAAGATGTATTTGTGTTATTTGATCCGGGTTCAACCCATTCATATGTTAGTGCTAGCATAGTCAGTTCACTTGCTGTTCCATGTGTCCAAATGGGTTTTGAAGTGCTAGTAACTAGTCCTGTAACGATCAGGAACCAGCCACTAGAGGAATTGTCCGCTTTGGCCATAAGCCTCACGGTTTTGTCCCATAGGTGGAATGGAGAACTTTCCAGGAGGTCACCCATCCTAGGATTTCTCTCAAACGAGCACGTTTAACCCTGGAGTTCTTCCAACTCTCCAGGCCATTCCACCAAAAGGCGCCTCTAGTGATTAGTTCCCCCATCTTATATATCATTACTTTTGAGCCCAAGACCATCTCCGTGCTTTGCCGACGTGGGATTTGCCTAAGGGATCTTTCTCCCCCCCTTTCGGGACTCAGCGTCCTCGCTGAGGTTTGCCCCACCATCGCCCAAGAGGACACACGAGCGGCTCTGTTACCAATTGTAACGATCGGGAACCAGCCACTAGAGGAATTGTCCGCTTTGGCCATAAGCCTCACGGTTTTGTCCCATAGGTGGAATGGAGAACTTCCCAGGAGGTCACCCATCCTAGGATTTCTCTCAAACGAGCACGTTTAACCCTGGAGTTCTTCCAACTCTCCAGGCCATTCCACCAAAAGGCGCCTCTAGTGATTAGTTCCCCTATCTTATATATCATTACTTTTGAGCCCAAGACCATCTCCATGCTTTGCCGATGTGGGATTTTCCTAAGGGACCTTTAGTTGTAACACCCTCCCGGTAGCAACTCCGTACATTCTACTGTTTCGGTGACCGGTGTCGGTCCGGACAGCTAGAACGTCCGGAAAAATATTTAAACTAAAGTCAAGAACCAAAATTAACTCAAATATTAATAAGAAAAATTTAGGAAAAATTTTAGAAATAAAATACAACCAAGTCAAATGAGCCGGTGCCCAAGCGATGGATAACCTAGAGGGAAGTTGCGGTTCTCGCAACGAGGAGCCCTAGACCCGAGAAAAAATTCATAAAATAATTTTTGGGACTCCAGAGAAGGGTCATTGAGGTTCCTATGGCATTAGAATGCCAAGAAAATATTTAGAAAAATTTTACAATCGGTACAGACAATTTTGACCCGTTAAGCCAAACAGAGGGCATTTTGGTCATTTCGCCTTCAGAGACGATTTTTGTCCTACTTGTCCAGTTGAGTAAATAATTATTATGACATAAAATATGAATTAATATTGATGAAAAATTAATTGAAAGTTAGTAGAAAAAAAAAAGAAAAGAAAATGCAATAAAATGCCAAATATGACATATTGTGATGTCATTTAAAAAGCTTCCTCCAATCACAATTAAACAACCCTTTAATTAACTAATAAAAGAGACCAAAGGAGACCAAAAATTCTGGTCATCTTCTTCTTCTTCTTCAGCCAAAATGTGACCTCCCCTTTTCCATAACCCTCCATGAAAGTTTCCTTTAATTTCTTCCATTTCCCATGAAATTCCACTACTAAACCCTAAGTCACCTTCACTAAAACTTGTCCCCACATCACAAGGCAACTCTAGGCAGCCACAAAGAGGAGAAATTCTAGAGTTTTCACAAGCTCAATAAGTTGAGCAAAGAGGTTAGTGCTTAATTATGCATGTATATCTCTTGTTCCATGTTAAGGACTTAAAAATGAGTATGAAATTGTGGATTAAATGAATGAAACTTATGGGTATGTATGCCATGGATTTCGGCTGCCCTAAGAAAGGAATAGGATTGAGTGTTTGTGATGGACTTGGAGTGAACTAGAAACCATGTTTAAAGTGTATAAATATAGGATAATGAACTAGTAGTTAATTAAGGTAAGTTGTAAAAATTCATAATGGGAATTAGGGTTTTAAGGGTGAAATTTGGACTTAGCATTTGAATTGATTAATGAACATTCTAGTGGTCAATTAGTGACCATTTAAGGCAAGTTAATCATAATTTGAAGTGAGTTAATGCATGGCAAAGTGAATGTGTAGGCTGCCTAAAGACAGCAGCAGGGTGACTGAAATTTCAGTCCACTTGGACTGCCATATCTTTGGCTGTGTTGGTCCAATTGGTGTTTGGCAAATTGGACATGAAACTAGGCTTATAATGGCACATTTTTGCTGAAGAAACCATGCCCAAAAGACCAAAGCAAGTGGACCAAAAGTTGGCCCCAATCCGGATACCCTGCAACAGCACCTGCAGAAATGACCAAATGAACAGTAACTGTTCATTTGGCCATAACTCACTGTAGATAAGGTCAATTGACCTGAAATTTTTACATCAATAAGTTAAGACACAGACAAACAACTTTCATGAAGAAACCTACCCCAAATTATGACCAGAACCTAACCCAAATGGCAGTGGCAGTCACTATTCATATTACTGTAGATATGGTAATTTCTGCAGAATGGAAATCCGACCAGCTGTGGTTTTTGGACCATATCTGGAGCTATAAAACTCCAAATGGAGTGATTCAAAAAAGTAAATTCAACTAGACAAAATAAGGAACAACTTTCATGTTTTCCATTTCTTCAAATTCCTACTGCAACAGTGCTTAATGGAACAGTAAAGTTAAGCTTCACAAATTGAAAATTCTGCTTCCCTTGGTTTAAACTTAGAAATGGTAATAGTAATCAATTCCAACAAGTTTTAAATACAAAATGTGGTATGTTTGGGGTGTTAAAACCAATACACCTATTTTCTATCCAAAAGTCAACATTTTTGTTGACCAATGAGGTGAATAGTGATACCAAAACTTAAAATTCAAAATTTGAAAAATTTAAAAGTATCAAATGCCCTAGTATACCTAACTAGATTGGTTTGGATAGTTTGGCATGCCAATAGGGTATTGTTTTAGCAGTACTGCAAAAGGAAAGGCTTTGTGCCTGTATTCATGGCTTTATGCCCGTATCCATGGCTTTTATGCCCGTATTCATGGCTTTTATGCCCGATTATGTGATATCATAGCTTTTAGCTATATTGACTGCATACGTGGTTGACGTTCTGCGTCCCATGGTATGACGGCCCGAGGCACCGCGGTGCCCAGTGCCAACGACGTTATCGATCCATCATCCAAAGATAGGTTACTTGGGCAACCAAATGAATGGAAAAGTATAACTGTGAACTGATTATTAAAGAAAATACGAAAATTAAGTATCAGGAATGATTACAAAAATACAAGGAAGCTCAAGATCATGAAAAAAAAAATAATTAACGAAATGCATGAAGAAGTTAATATCATAAAACATGATTAGCCCTCGACTAAACAATAAGTTAGTAATTACTCATTTCTTATGAACACAATAGCAAGGAAATTATTATTTTTATTTGCATATTATATTTTCTTGTATTATTGGCACCACTAAGCTTTATGCTTAGCGCGTCGCTTTTGCAATGCGTAGGTACTGAAGATTTGGACAGAGAGGGCCCAGTAGACCACGATTCGGTAAGGCGGTTCACGATTGCATAGTGTCCGTGTCACCTCACCGTCTACAGTGCATTGGTAGGACACTAGGCTTCATTTTGGTATTTTATAATTGATTTTTATTTTTCTTTCTGTAAATGAAACTTATGTAATGTATTTTGATTTTCATGTAAATAATGCAAAATTGTGTTTGTAAATAGAAAAGTGAATATTGATCTGTGACTGTTACATGACTATCAAATGTGATGAATGATTGAGAAACGAATGGTTGAAAAATATTGAGATTTTGATATTGGAGTTTGTGAATAGATGAATATGATTATTAGAAGTGTTTTTCACAGTTCAAGAACTGCTTTCTCCATTTTTAGCAGTACTCATGGATTTTCTTTAAAATTTTTGGAACCTCAAATAAATTACAATTTCAATAAATGAATTATATTTCACAAGTTATATTCAAAACTACGATAAAAATGAATTAACATAAAATAGAGTGCTCCGGCACACTGAGTGGCATAACTTGCTCGGCTACACTGTAGTCGGGTAAGGGGTGTCACAAGTCTGTTAGGACAAGAGGTCCGGGTCAACAGAATCTATAGAGACTGTCCTTTGGTGATCCAAGGACATGTTTTCCTGTCAGACTTTATTGAAATGCCCTTCAGAGAGTATGATATCATCTTGGGCATGGATTGGTTAGCCAGGCATCACGCCATGATTGACTGTAGACTGAAGACAGTCACTTTTGGTCTCCCTTTGTACGATGATGTGGTAATACATGGGGAAAAGGCATTTACTGCCATCAAACAACATTTCGGCTGCATTAGCCAGAAGGATGTTCAGAAAGGGGTGTGAAGCATACTTGGCACATGTGATAGACACCCAAGTGGGGAGTCCAGCACTAAGGGACATCCCTATGGTATGTGACTTTCTGGATGTGTTTCCTGATAAATTGCCAGGATTACCTCCAGAAAGAGAGGTGCAGTTTGAGATTGATGTTATGCCTGGTGTGGACCCAATCTCCATAACGCCATACAGAATGGCACCAGCAAAACTAAAAGAATTGAAAGTGCAGTTGCAAGAATTGCTTGACAAGGGCTTTATCCGCCTTAGTGTGTCACCTTGGGGAGTGCCAGTATTGTTTGTAAAGAAGAAGGATGGCACTCTCCGTTTGTGTATTGATTATCGGCAGTTGAATAAGGTGACAATAAAGAATAGATATCCATTGCCCCGCATTGATGACTTGTTTGATCAGTTAAGGGGTGCAGCTGTGTTCTCCATAATTGACCTAAGATTAGGTTATTATCAGCTAAAAGTACAAGAGCAGAGTATTCCTAAAACTGCCTTCAGAACCCGCTATGGCCATTATGAATTCCTAGTCATGCCATTCGGGTTAACTAATGCTCCGGCTGATTTTATGGATCTGATGAACACTATCTTCAGACCATACCTCGACCAGTTTGTTGTGGTATTCATAGATGATATATTGGTCTATTCGAGGAATGCAGAAGAGCATGATAGACATCTACAGATTGTACTACAGACTTTGAGAGAGAAACAGCTATACGCCAAATTATCGAAGTGTGAATTTTGGCTGAAGGAGATATCCTTTTTGGGGCATGTAGTATCAAAAGATGGCATTAAGGTAGATCCAAGTAAGATTGAAGCTGTCCTTAATTGGAGGCCACCCAAAAATGTCACAGAGATTCGCAGTTTTCTGGGTTTAGCTGGATACTACCGTCGATTTGTGAAGGGATTCTCCATGTTGGCATCTCCATTGACCAAGCTGCTTAGAAAAGATGTGAAATTTCAGTGGATGGATAAATGCCAACAGAGTTTTGATGAATTGAAGAGATGTTTGACTGAAGCTCCAGTCCTGACTTTACCTACTCCGGGTAAAGAATATACAGTGTACAGTGATGCTTCTCATAATGGGTTAGGCTGTGTATTGATGCAAGATCGAAATGTCATTGCCTATGCATCACGCCAGCTAAAACCGCATCAGAGGAATTATCTGACGCATGACTTGGAGCTTGCAGCTATAGTGTTTGCTCTTAAGATCAGGAGACACTATTTGTATAGGGAAAAGTGTTACATCTACACAGATCATAAGAGTTTGAAATATTTGGGCACCCAGAAAGAGTTGAATTTGAGACAGAGGAGATGGTTAGAGTTGATAAAATACTATGATTGTCTGATAGACTATCAGCCAGGGAAAGCTAATGTTGTGGCTGACGCCTTAAGTCGCAAGACTATGGCAAGTCTACGGGTTACTCCTTTGTCTTTGGTACATGAGTTAAGATCATTGCATGCCAGCTTAGAGATTAATGATGAGGGGCAGACAGCAGTTGCATGGCATGTACAGCAAAGTGTTGATTGATCATATTAGAATGGCTGCTCAGAATGATCAGAAGTATCAGAAGCTAATGGAAAAAGTCCGACAGGGTAAGAAACCAGAATTCTCAATCAGAGATGATGGTCTATTGCTACACCAGGGAAGAATATGTGTTCCTAATGATGTTGATTTAAGGCAGGTCATTTTGAAGGAAGCACATGAGTCTCCTTTTGCCATGCACCCTAGTGGCACAAAAATGTATAGAGGGCTAAAGGAGCATTACTGGTGGATGGGTATGAAAAGAGATAAGGCAGAGTTTATTTCTAAATGCCTAACTTATCAGCAAGTAAAGGCAGAGCATCAAGTACCCGCCAGGTTGTTACATCCACTACCAGTACCAGAATGGAAATGGGAGAGAATAACGATGGATTTTGTGATGGGACTTCCGAGGACAGAGAAGAGCCATGATGCAGTATGGGTCATTGTTGACAGACTGACCAAGTTTATTCATTTTCTGCCAGTCTGGATGGATTACAGTTTAGAAAGATTGGCCAAGTTATACATCGATGAGATTATGAGACTGCATGGAGTGCCAGTGTCCATCGTATCAGACAGAGATCCTAGGTTCACTTCTAGATTCTAGGGTAATCTTCAGAGAGCCCTAGGAACTAGATTGAACTTCAGTATGATATTTCACCCATAGACAGATGGCCAGTCTGAGAGAGTAATTCAGATCTTGGAGGACATGCTACGGGTTTGTGTGATTGAGTTTGAGGGCAGTTGGGACACACACTTACCTTTGATTGAGTTTGCTTACAACAACAGCTACCAATCAAGCATTGGAATGCCTCCATATGAAGCTTTGTATGGCAGAAAATGCAGAACCCCGTTATGTTGGGATGACGTGGGTGAAAGAAAGATGATTAGACCCGAAATTGTTCAACAAACTGAAGAGAAAATCAGGGTGATTCGAGATCGACTTAAGACTGCATCAGACCATCAAAAGTCCTATATTGATTTGAAAAGAAGAGATATTGAGTATGCAGTGGGTGAGAAAGTTTTCCTCAAAGTTTCTCCTTGGAAGAGAATTATGAGATTTGGCAGAAAGGGGAAACTGAGTCCTCGTTTCATTGGGCCATATGAGGTTTTGGAAAGAGTGGGTCCTTTGGCATATCGTTTGGCACTACCTCCAGAGTTGGAGAAGATACATAATGTCTTCCATGTGTCTATGTTGAGGAGGTATCGATCAGACCCATCTCATGTACTACCAGTAGAGGAAATTGAAGTGAATCTAGACCTCACATATGAAGAAAAACCCATAGAGATTCTGGCTTATGAGGTGAAGCAGCTATGGAACAAACAGATACCGTTGGTAAAAGTGCTGTGGAACCATCATTCGGGCCAAGAAGCTACTTGAGAACGAGAGGAGGACATGAGGAAACAGCACCCATAGCTATTCAGAGATTAGTACCAGGTAAAATTTCGAGACAAAATTTATTTAAGGGGGGGGGGGAGAATTGTAACCCCTAGTTGTATAGCCTGGTATATTTCACTGTTCCGGTGACCGGTGTCGGTCTGGACAATTAAGGAGATTAGAACCACACTTAAGACAACTAGATAAGCCTTAAACCAAAATAATTAGTAATTGCCAATTAGTTAAGTATAAATAAGAAAAACATAACATAAGAGGTTAAACGAGCCGAGAGTCACAATGATGGGTGACCGTCTCGGAAAGGACTGCGAAGTCATTTTAAACTCAAATTTCGAACCGTAAAATGTGACCCCATGGTCCTTAGGACCCTTATGAACACAGTGGAAAAAGAGAAAATCACGAAAAAGAACTGTTAAGCCAGTCAAATAATTAGGTCAGGGAGCCAGAAAAAATATTGAATTAATTGCAAACCAGGAAGAATCGGCAAGGGGCAATTTGGTCAATTGACCCCGAGAGCTGACTCCTAACCTAACTGTCAAATAAAATCGGAGAAAAGAAAATTTCGGAATCGAGAATTAAATTAAAGAACTAATAGAGAAAAAAAGAAAAGAAAAGTTGAAAAGGTGATGACATTATCATGTTGATGCAACTATGACTTCATAATTAATTTTAATTTAATTAACTAATTGACTAAGTCAAATTAAAGAATAAAAACAAAATTGAAAAGCCAAATTTTATCTTCTTCTTCTTATTTTTTTTTCTCTCTTTCCCGTAGCTTCTCATCTCTCTCCCTTTTCTCACTAAATCCTCCATGGCTACTTAATTTCAAGCTTTTAAAGCTTGAATCAACCCCATAAATCCCACAATTTTCCTAAATAAAACTTGTTCTTGGATCTTGGCAAGCCTATTGAGAAAGAAATTTAACAAGAAAGAAAGAAGAAAAGAGGAGGAAAATTGAAGATTGGATATCAAAGTTGAGGTAAACACATCAATTTGAAAGTTTGAGATTATTTATTGTGTCCTTAGCTTGAATTACTTGTAAATAAACTTAAAATAAAAAAAAATGTGTGAGGGACTAAATTGAAATTCGTCCAGCAGGGAGGGGAGAGTGATTTGCATGAGTTTGATTGAGTTAAACATGTTAAGATGCTTGAATGAGTTGAAAGGTTGTGTTTATATGCTTTGAATTAGTTAATTGCAATGGATTAGAGTGGTTAGGGTTTGAGACCTAGGGTTTTGAGTTAAAAATTTGGAGAAATTTTTAAATGGTGTCTTTGACCTAATGTGAAGTGAAAAATGGTCATTTGTGACCAAATGAGGTCTGTTAGAAGTGTGAGAATTAAAAGCCAATTCGGACTGGATAAGGTCATGTGCTGGTAGCATGACTAAAATTTCCTTTAAGGGACCAAAAATGAAATTTTACAAGTCCAATGGATATGGGACCAATTTGGGATGAAAATAGGCACTAAATGACATAATTTTCATTTAGGAAGCATGCCCAAAAAGTGACTAAAACCTATTGAACAAATTGAGCAAAGTTGAAAAATTGCAGGCTGCCCTGCACAAACTGACCAAAAGAACAGTATTTTTTCATTTGGTCATAACTCAAGCTAGGTAGGTCAAAATGACCTGAAATTTTACCAGTGGTTAGATGAGATATAGATCTAAAACTTTCGTGAAGAACACAAACCAAAATTATGCCATTAACCAAATCAAATTTCTGAGCAAAGTTGGGTCACTGAATCTGCAGACTGCATATTTGCCATTTGAACAGTAAAGTTTCAATGGCTCTAACTCTCTATAGAAAACTCCGATTTAGGAGATTCTTGAACCGATGGAAACCTAAGACATATTAGAACATTTCATATGAAGAAAATTAGACCAAATTATGGACTTAACTTGATCAAATTGCTGAACGAAGTTGGAGCAACAAATCTGCAGAACCAAATTTTGCAGCATGAACAATAAAAGTAATTTTGCTTATAACTTGAGCTACAAAACTCCAATTGGGGTGATTCAAAAAGGAGAATAAACTTAAGACAATAAGGAACATTTTCTATGAAGAAGGTTTTACCAAATTCCAACAGTAAACTGACCAATGAAGTAGTACAATTGGGGACACCAAAACTGAAAATTTGGCAATTTTGCCTAAAAGACCTAAGTTTTGAGAAAAGGACCAAAACCAACAAGTTTGGTGACCAAAATGTGGTATGTGGGTGAAGTTGAAATTCCCATACCTATTAAGCCTTAGAAAGTCAATAATTTGACTTGAATAGTATAGTGAATAGTAACCCAAAACTCAAAATTTCAAGAACGTCGAGTTTAGCATGTTAGAGCTAGGTAAAAATGAGGCTAAATTTATTTTGGATTTATGTTAAGTTCTAGTACTGAAACTTTATAAGATTTTGTGTTTCAGTTAAAAAGAATACCGGGAAGGAACCCGAGGAACCGAGTCGAGGCCAAAAGGCGACTCACTTAAGGTTTGTGCACAACGTATACTTTTTATAATTATCTTCTGCATACTGTTTTAATAATGTGAAATATTGAATTATGGCATTCTTATGATGTTTGATTTAAATTGTGAAAGTTATTGTGTATATTTGAAATGACAATGTTTAGCAAATTGTTAAGATAAGTTTTGAAACCACAGTGTCGTGACCATATATTTGAACACCTCACTAGCACGACTAGTGGGGGTAATTAGTTTCGAATTTTGATTCCTTCTCTGGAGAAGTGTTAAGGTGTGCCAGTAGAAGAGGATGCGAATGGATATCCATATATTTGAGCTAGCTAGCCTTGTGATGTGATTTCTCTTTAACCTCTGGCTATTGAGATTCTATTTGTTTCGAATGGCATGATCTAACTGTGGGTTTTATGAAATGTGTTTTGATACTTTGAAATGAACTTAGTTTGCATTTAAAATGTCATAATGCATGATTTTTACTTAATTCTCATGTTCAGCCAAATTTTTGAATAAATGTGATTTAAGTTTTGCATAAAGATTATTTTAGTATGTTGTGCACCACTGAGCCCTAGTACTCAGCGATAGCTTCTATTGCTGTCGCAGATACAGAGACTAGAGGAGCGATGAAGAATTTCTTGAGGTGTGAGGAGCTATCAGCTTAAAGTCATCGGGTATAATTTATACCCTAATTGTAAATATTTCTTTTGATATATGTATTGCATATAAAAGTATGGACATGTAAATGGGTCTTGAGCAACTTGTACAAAATTTGTATGAAGTTTGTAATAAAGTTTAGTTTGTATTTCTTTTGATGTAAATTTTGTAAGAATGTATATAAATTGTTTTGTCTCTAATGAAATATGAGTAGAACTATTTTATTTAATTTAAATGAAATGTATTGTTAGTATTTTGAGGATTATTGAATTTTGAACTTGAGAAATTGATTGAAATGATTGTGGAGTTGTTGAAATGGATTGAGTTTGATTGTGAAATTGAAGTAGTTGTTGGGGAAAAATTTTTAGAACTATTTTTTACAAGTATTTGAAGAACTGTTTTCTCAAAATATAGACAGAACTCTGTCAATTTTTTATAAAATTTGCGAAAAACTAAAATGGACCAAAAATATTAACTAGTTTTAAATTTTAACTAAATGTTTAAATACTTATTAGAAAATGCTCACCACTTATCAATAATAAGAAAATTATTTTAAAATCCCTTGTAGGGTACTTAATGAGTTATCGGTAGGTGAAGTTCGGTAATTCATTAGGTATTCTATGGGATCATGTTATGCCTTACAGTGGGGTAAGGTGTAACAAGGAAAATAACTAAAACCAACAAGTTAGGTAACCAAAATGTGGTATGTGGGTAAAATTAAAATTCCCATACCTATTAAGCATTAGAAAGTCAATAAATTGACTTGAATAGTGTCATAAATACATTTGAAATTATTTTTGAATTTATGATAAATTATGATACTGAAACACTTTGAAATTGTGTGTTTCATTCGAAAATAATACTGGGAAAGAACCCAAAGCATCGATTCAAGGCCAAGAGGCGACTCGCATAAGGTTTGTGCACAACATAGAAATTTCTGTAAATTTTCTTCTGCAAATTGTTTTGAATGAATTGTGATACTAAATTGTGACTTAATTGTATTGAAATGTTTATTATGCTTTTGACTTAAATTGTTGAAATTTTACTTGTATGTGTTTGAAATGGCAATAAATATTTAGTAAATTGCTAAGACAGTTTTGAAACCATAGTGTCATGACCATATATTTGAATGGCTTACTAGCATGACTAGTGGGGGAAATTAGTTTCGAATTTTGATTCCTTCTCTTGCTGAAGTGTTGAGGTGTGTGCCAGCAGAAGAAGAAATTTGAATGGGTACCCATATATTTGAGCTAGCTAGCCTTGTGATTACTCATAAGCCTCCAACTATTAAGATGAATATTATTTCGAATGGCATGATATAACTATGTGTTTTTATAAAATTCGTTTTGAGACTTCCTAAATGAAAGTGTTTGGACTAAAAATTTATAAATCATGTTTTATATCTATTTTTCATGTTTAGTTCAATATTTGAATAAATGTGATTTGAATTATGCATAAATGTTATTTTTAGTATGTTGTACACCACTGAGTTATAGTACTCAGCAATGGCTATTATTACTGTCGCAGATATAGAGACTAGAGGAGCAGCAGAGTGAGCTGTTGAGGATCTTGGACCCACTTCCCTAAAGTTTTGTCGGGTATATTTTATACCCTGATTGTAATATTTAGTTTGATGTATGTACATGTAATAACTGGTCATGAGCAGTTGTATAGAGTTTGTAATAATATTATTTTAGATTTACTAATGTTTGATAAATGTAATTTGTTTTTACTTTAATGAAAAATGAATGGAAATATTGAGTACTATTTTGATGACAATTGAGTTGTGAATTATTGATTTGAATTTTGGAGTTTGAGAAATGATGTTGAGTTGTGTTAAGGTAGTAGTGAGTTTGATGAAAAAGAATTATTGGAAGTGCTTTTATAGGTTTTTGAAGAACTATTTTCTTAAAATACAGATGGCACTCTACCGAAATTTTTCCAAAATTTACATAAAAATAAAATGGACAAAAATTTTGAACTAGTTTTTAAACTTCTATTAAATGTAAGAAAATACTCACTACTTCCAAAAAGTAAGAAAATGGTTTTAAAATTCCTTGTAGGATACTTAATGAGTTATTGGTAAGTGAAGTTCGGTAGTTCATTAGGTATTCTACGAGATCATGTTATGCCTTATAGAGGGGTAAGGTGTGACATGTTTTAGTGGTATCAGAGCAAATTTTTGAAGCATGTTTTAACTTGTGACTTTGTGTCTTTTCTTTGATAAGTGCAACAGCTCAATGTCCTTAATTGTTACATACAGTGCATTACATTATAAATATGAACTAACGGAGGGAATCTCCTTGTGTTACTTGTTCAGGAGATATCCTAACTCCAAACTGAAATGGAAGAAGGGGATCGCTCTGTTGAGCAGTTTGTAGAGGCTGAGGCCCAAGGGGAAGTCCCAGCTCTCCAAAATATTAGTGGGTCAGTGGCACCAGCCCCACAAATGCCACAGTTTCCTGCACAATTAGCACAGTAGATCGCTGTGATGTTCCAACAAATGGTTGGGGGTATGCTTACTCAAGCTCCACCCTAGACTTCTGTAGTGCAACCTCAGGCTCCAATCAGACAATATGACAAATTGTTAAAGTACGAGGTGACATAATTCAAGGGTACAGTAGACCCTTTAGAGGCAGAGCAGTGGCTAGAGAGGATGGACCGAGTGTTCAAGAAACTGCACTGCCCGAATGAACTAAAATTTGAGTATTCAATGTCTTTGTTGCAAGGTGATGCATATGACTGGTGGAAGACCATCCCCATAGTTTGGCAGAACCACCGGTATTGGCTTGGGACAACTTCATTAGAGAGTTCAGACAAAAATATGTCCCAGATGCATATGTGGATCAGAAACTGTAATAATTTCTAAGTCTGAAGCAATGGAGTAAATCAGTGGCAGAAAATGAGAGGGAGTTCTCTCGTTTGAGGCAGTATGCTGGGAGTCTCCTGTCTACCAGTAAAGAAAGGTGCAAGAGATTCGAGACCGGTTTGAAGCCCAGTTTGAGGATGCAAGTAGTGGGATTCAGACACAGTAATTTCTCTGAGCTCATCTCTCAGGCACTTGAGTTAGAAAGGATTCAATTAGAAGCGACATCAGCGAAAGAGAAATCAAAAAAGGCTGAGAAATCAGAGAAAGACAAGGGGAAAAAGTTAGTAGAGCAAAGTCCCAGTGGTACATCTGGAAAGAAGAAAAAATTTAGGGGACCAAGTAGAGGTAGAGGAGGAAGGTTTGGAAGGGGCAGATTCTCTGGACAGAGACCCCCTAGGTCTAGTCAACAGTCGACCATGGGTTCATATCCTCCCCGCCCTTGTGAGACATGTGGTAAAATTCATGGGGGAGAATGTTATTGGGCAACAGGAGCTTGCTTTAACTATGGAGGCAAGGGCCATCTTGCTAAGGACTACACCAGTGCCCCTATATTTGGTCTAGCTCCTACTACTGTAAAAGGATCCATTCAGAGTCCTGCTATCAGAGGTTCACGACTGGTTAACAGAGGAAGAGGCAGAGGTAGAGGCAATGCTTCTAGCAGTCAGGGTACTGTTAGCCAGTCAGCACAAGGTAGTGCTCCAACCAGGGTTTACACGATGAGACAGCAGGAAGAGGCTGAGACTTCCGATGTTGTAGCCGGTACATTCTCTATCTCTGATCAAGATGTATTTATATTGTTTGATCCGGGTTCAACCCACTCATATGTTAGTGCTAGCATAGTGAGTTTCCTTGTTGTTCCGTGTGCCAAAATGGATTTTGAAGTGCTAGTAACTAGTCCATTAGGACAAGAGGTCTGGGTCAATAGAATCCATAGAGATTGTCCTTTGGTGATCCAAGGACACACTTTTCTATCAGATTTGATTGAAATTCCCTTTAGAGATTATGATATCATCTTGGGCATGGATTGGTTAGCTAGGTATCACGCCATGATTGACTGTAGATTGAAGACAGTCACTTTTAATCTCCCTCTGTACGGTGATGTGGTAATACACGGGGAGAGCGATTCGCCATCAAACATCATTTAATTGCACTAGCCAGAAGGATGATCAGAAAGGGGTGTGAAGCATACTTGGCACATGTGATAGACACCCAAGTGGGGAGTCTAGCACTAAGGGATATCCCTATAGTGTGTGACTTTCTAGATGTATTTTCTGATGAATTGCCAGGATTACCTCCAGAAAGAGAAGTGTAGTTTGAAATTGATGTTATACCTAGTGTGGACCCAATCTCGATAACACCATATCGATTGGCACCAGCAGAATTGAAAGAGTTAAAAATGTAGTTGCAAGAGCTGCTTGATAAGGGCTTTATTCGCCCTAGTGTGTCACCTTGGGGGGCGTCAGTATTGTTTGTTAAGAAGAAAGATGGCACTCTCTATTTATGTATTGACTACTGGCAGTTGAATAAGGTGATAATAAAGAATAGATATCCATTGCCCCGCATTGATTACTTGTTTGATCAATTGAGGGGTGCAGCTGTGTTCTCTAAAATTGACCTGAGATCAGTTTATTATCAACTGAAAGTACAAGAGCAGAGTATTCCTAAAACTGCCTTTAGAACCCGCTATGGCCATTATGAGTTCTTGGTCATGCCATTCGGGTTAACTAATGCTCTGGCTACTTTTATGGATCTGATGAACATTATCTTCAGACCATACCTCAATCAGTTTCTTGTGGTATTCATAGATGATATATTGGTCTATTCGAGGAGTGTAGAAGAGCATGATAGACATCTGCAGATTGTACTACAGACTTTGAGGGAGAAACAGCTATACGCCAAATTGTCGCAGTGTGAATTTTTGCTGAAGGTGTTTTCTGATGAATTTCCAGGATTACCTCCAGAAAGAGAAGTGCAGTTTGAAATTGATGTTATACCTAGTGTGGACCCAATCTCGATAACACTATATCAAATGGCACCAACAGAATTGAAAGAGTTGAAAGTGCAGTTGTAAGAGCTGCTTGATAAGGGCTTTATTCGCCCTAGTGTGTCACCTTGGGGAGCGCCAGTATTGTTTGTTAAGAAGAAAGATGGCACTCTCCGTTTATGTATTGACTACCGGCAGTTGAATAAGGTGACAATAAAGAATAGATATTCATTGCCTCACATTGATGACTTGTTTGATCAATTGAAGGGTGCAGCTGTGTTCTCCAAAATTGACCTGAGATCAGGTTATTATCAACTGAAAGTACAAAAGCAAAGTATTTCTAAAACTGCCTTTAGAACCCGCTATGGCCATTATGAGTTTTAGGTCATGCCATTCGGGTTAACTAATGCTCCAGCTGCTTTTATAGATCTAATGAAGACTATCTTGATACCATACTTCAACCAGTTTGTTGTGATATTCATAGATGATATATTGGTTTATTCGTGGAGTGTAGAAGAGCATGATAGACATCTATGGATTGTACTACATACTTTGAGGGAGAAACAGCTATACGCCAAATTGTCGAAGTGTGAATTTTAGCTGAAGGAAATATCATTCATGGGGAATGTAGTATCGGCAGAGGGCATCAAGGTAGATCCAAGTAAGATAGAAGCTGTCCTTAATTGGAGACCACCCAGAAATATCACGGAGATTCGCAGTTTTCTGGGTTTAGCTGGATACTACCACCAATTTGTGAAGGGGTTCTCCATGTTGGCATCTCCATTGACAAAGCTACTTCGAAAAGATGTGAAATTTCAATGGACGGATAAATGCCAATAGAATTTTGATGAGTTGAAGAGATGTTTGACTGAAGCTCCAGTCTTTACTTTACCTACCCCGGGTAAAGAGTATACTATTTACAGTGATGCTTCTCACAATGGGTTAGGCTATGTATTGATGCAAGAGAGGAATGTCATTGCCTATGCATCACGCCAGCTAAAACCGCATGAGAGGAATTATCCGACACATGACTTGGAACTTGTAGCTATTGTATTTGCTCTTAAGATCTGGAAACATTATTTGTATGGGGCGAAATGCTACATCTGCACAGATCATAAGAGTTTGAAGTATCTGGGCACCTAGAAAGAGTTGAATTTGAGACAGAAGAGATGGTTAGAGTTGATAAAAGACTATGATTGTCTGATAGACTATCAGCCAGGGAAATCTAATATTGTGGCTGACGCTTTAAGTCACAAGACTATGGAAAGTCTACAGATTTCTCCTTTATCTATGGTACATGAGTTGAGAGTATTGCATGCTAACTTAAAGATTAATGATGAGGGGCAGACAACAGTTGCATGGCATGTACAGCCAGTGTTGATTGATCAGATCAGAATGGTTGCTCAGAATGATTAGAAGTATCAAAAGCTATTAGAAGAAGTCAGAATGGGCAAGAAACTAGAATTCTTAGTAAGAGATGATGGTCTATTGCTAAACCAGGGCAGAATGTGTGTTCCTAATGATGTTGGTTTGAGGAAAATCATTTCAAAGGAAGCATATGAATCTCCTTTTGCTATGCATCCTGGTGGCACAAAAATATAGAGAGGGCTAAAAGAGCACTACTGGTGAATGGATATGAAAAGAAATATAGCAGAATTTGTTCCCAAATGCCTAACTGTCAGCAAGTAAAGGCAGAGCATCAAGTACCAGCTGGTTTGTTACATCCATTACCAGTACCAGTGTAACACCCCTATGCTTGGTAGTGCGTTCTACTGTTCCTGTGACCAGTGTTGTCCAGACAGCTAGGATGCCTAGAACTACACTTAGATATGGGTGAGGAGACATAAAATAATGAAATATAAGAAAAGAAAATACAAAAAGAACAAAGGAAAAAATAATAGCAATGAAATGTAATCAAGTTAAACAAGCCGAGAACCCTAGCGATGGGTGATCGCACCAGGAAGTTGCAGCGTGGACCGTTGACTAGCTCTGGACCACAGGGAACCCTGGAAAATATTTTAAGACATAATTAAAGACCTATTGAAGTATAAATATCATTAGAAATATCAAAGAAAAATTAATTAATTAGTACAAAAAAAATGGGAAATCGAGAAAACGACAAAATTTGGTGTTACCGAAAAATCAGGAATGCAACCCGAAGAGGGGCATTGTAGTCATTTGACACCCCGAGTTGTCTTTTGACCTAAATGTCCATTAAAAATATATGATATTACACTAGGAAAATGCCATGAAAATTCAAAATGGTGGTACATAATCTAAATAGCAAAAGATAGGAGGAAAATGTGGGAAATTGGAAATGTTGGAATAAACAAACATTTTAATTGATTTAGTGCTCCACTAAAGGGATTAGTGGACATATAATATATCATATTTGGGGCAGAAACCACTTCATCTTCAACCTCATAACAAACAGCCATATGAACCACCATTAAAGCTCCATTGCCGTCCATGGAGCAAGCCACATGCACTCCCATTCCAAGCTTCATTTCACCATAATTCCTTCACTAAAAGTGATCACCACACCTTGGGCAGCAATTAGGGAGCAAGAAAGATAGGTTTTGATGAGTTTTTAACAAGCTTCAAATTGAATAAGTGCTTGTTTTCCATTTTTGTTTCATTAAACTTTGAATGGGTGTTGTGGGTAGTTGATTTGTGGAAGGATTTTTGAAGTTTGATGAATTAGTGGAAATGTACATTTTGGCAGCCATGGAACTTCAATATGAATAGCTTATTCTTGCATGTAAATAGTGGTTGGAATGACGATTTAAATGTTTGATTGTATTGTAATTGAATTCCATGTGTAAGGTTTGATTTGGAAGCTTGAAAAGTGAAAATGGAAATTGATGGGTATGTGTAAACTTATGGCAGCCTCATGAAGAAAATTGAAGTGTTTGAGTTCATGAAATATTGTTGAATTATGTTGTCATTGATGGCAGCATGTGTATATGAATAATTGTTTGAATTTGGATATGTGTATAGTGGTTTGAATTTGGATATGTAAATGAGTTATGTCTTGTGGTTAATTGTTGTAATTGGACTTGGAAAATTCTGTACTATAGTGTGTATGTTGAGAGTGCTTACAAGCTGCCAAAATGACCAAAAATGTGTTGCTAAATGTGTTAATGTTATGGTACAAACCAGAATTGGTATGGAAAAGTGAACTTGGTAAGCATAAGATGTGTAATTGGTAAAGGATGAACAAATTGTAATAGGGCAGTGTATGTTTTGGCTTAGAACCTTAAGTTTATGGCTCCAATCGGTATGAGACCAATTGAAGGTGAAACTAGGCACAAAATGTGCCAACTTTCATGAAGAAAGCTTACCAAAATTCTGCTTAGAAGGTAACTTGAAAAATGACCAAATCCGGATTAGTGCTTTGAAAGCCTGAAAATTGACCATTTGGGCAGTAGTTAGTATTTTGACTATAACTCACTCAAAAAAGGTCCAATTGACCTGAAATTTTTACCATTAATATTTAAGACATATATCTACAATTCTTATGAAGACACAAAAGCCCAGAAATGACCATAAACAAGTCAAATAGCTTGCATAAGTTCAGGTCCAAAAATTGGCCGAACCAAAAGTGACCTAAAAATGACCTAAAGCTACCATTTTGGTACATTCTGTCTAGTATTGGTAAATTGACCATAACTTGGTCTACACAACTCAGAATGACCTAAAATTTTGCCCCGCATTCAATATGACATATTCCTACAAGTTTTTAGTTTTGACTGAAACCCGAAAACTGAGGGAACGAGGTTATCCAGCTAGGTCAAATTAGTATACCGAAATCCAGCAAATTGTAATAAAATGCAATATACTTGCAAATGAATTTGGTAATATGTACCAGCACTAAAAGGCTACAAATGTGACATATTGGTAACATTAAAATCTAATTCACCTAGAGTGCATCGACGGTCAACATCTTAGGTTGACTAAGGAAATAATAGAATTCAATAAGTTAATTATTAAGCTTTATTCTTAGAGACAGTTTAAATGATAAGTAGGCCGAACCAGTGACACTTATGACAAGCACATGGAGTTTACTCTTATCAATGTTTTGTCATAAATCATATCAGTGCATATAATCTTTATACCTGAGATAGCACAGTTATCTTGTATATAGGCGGTTTGAGTTTGATACTGCTTTCATACTTGTACTGTGTATGGGTATATGGGCATGTGTTGGCTCCTACTAGTTATATATGGAGGTAGGTGTTGATCAAGATGGAATCTGTTCCTCTAAGTAAATAGAGATAAAATCCTATGTTCATTTAATTGTTCTTGATGTTTCAAGTTCCTGGCCAAGTGTAACACCCCTAAGTTCGATAGTGCGTTCTGTTGCTTCGGTGACCAGTGTTGTCCGGACAGCTAGGATGCCTAGAACTACACTTCAATATGAGTGAGGAGACATAAAATAATGAAATAAAAGAAAAGAAAATACAAGAAAAACAAAGGAAAAATAATAGCAAAGAAATGTAACCAAGTTAAGCGAGCCGAGAACCCTAGCGATGGGTGACCGCACCGGGAAGTCACGGCGTGGACCGTTGACTAGCCCTGGACTGCGGGGAACCCTAGAAAATATTTTTAGGACTTAAATAGACCCTTATTGAAGTATAAATATCATTAGAAATATCAAAGGAAAATTAAATAATTAGTGCAAAGAAAAGTGAGAAATCGAAAAACAGACAAAACCCGGTGTTACCGAAAAATCGGAATGCAACCTGAACAGGGGCGTTATGGTCATTTGACATCCCGAATTGTCTTTTGACCTAAATGTCCATTTAAAATAAATAATATTACACTTAGAAAATAAAATGAAGAATTAATTTGGTGGTACCTAATACAAATAGCCAAAAGTGGAGTGAAAAAGGTGTAAATAACACATTTAACTTATTATATGATTTAATAAGTGTGAGTGGGCCACTAAAGGAATAAACTAAGTTAAATGGGGCATGTGTACACCTAATATGCAATCTGCAAATTCATTTCTTCAAAGTTCCTCAACCATGCTGATTTGAGAAGAAAGAAGAACTCCATTGCCGTTTCACTTGGAGCTTGATCCATCCCTCCATTTCATCTCCAATCACTTAGATTGCTTCATTAAAGATTGTCTACACATCATAAGGAAGAGCTTGATATCAAAATCAAGAAGTTTAGTCAAGGTTTAGCAAGTCCCAACCATAGGTAAGTTTACAATTTTGAATATTACTTTGTTAAACTTTGTGTACATGTTATGGGAGTGTGCTTTGTGAAGAAAATTTTCAAGTTTGAAGAGTTCTTGATATATCCAGTTTGGACAGCCATGGAGTTGTGTATTTGATGATTTATTATTACATATATTTGATGTAAATTCATGTTGAGTAGAGGGATTTAATATCCTAGTAAGTTATTTCCATGAAAATGTGGTGATTGTGCACTTGAATTGGAGATTGACAAATTATGGGACACTTTGGTATTGTAGAATATTTCGGCAGCCTTGGGACAGTTTGATAAATGTATGAGTTCGTGAAGGTATTGGCAGAATATTGACATTGAGGATTGATGGATATGTATATAGATTGGTTGTGTAAAGTGTATGTAAGAATGAGTAATGTTTAGGTGTATATGTGATTATACTTAGACTTTGTAAATTTGAGTTTTAATTGGTGTATAGAGGATAATTGTAATCTGCCCAAAGTGACTTTAAAGTGAAGTGGTATATGGTTTTGGTAATGTACCAAAACAGAATTGGTAAGGGAAGTGGACATATAGTAAGGTAAATGTGTCATTGATGTATGTTTAAGCAAGGTAATTAAGGGCAGTATGCATTTTAACCTATAACATTAAATGTGTAACTTCAATTGGTATGAGACTAATTGGAGGTAAAACTAGGCACAAAATGTGCCAACTTTCATTAAGAAAGTATACCAAAATTCTGCTTGCAAGGTGACATAAAAAAAATGACCAATTCGGATTAGGTGCAATTGAGGCCTGAAAACTGACCAATTGGGCAGCAGTTAGTGTTTAGCCCATAACTCACTCAAAACAGATCCAATTGACCTGAAATTTTAACCATGAATAGTTAAGACCCATACCTACAAGTCTTATGAAGACACCAAAGCCCAGAAATGACCATAAGCAAGTCAAACAGCTTGCACAAGTTCGGGTCCAAAAACTGGCCGAACCAGAGTTGACCAAATTGACCTAAAATTGACCTAAGTTGATGCCATTTGACCAGCAATAGTATAATGACCATAACTTGGTCTACTTAACTCAGAATGACCAAAAATTTTTCCCCGCGTTCCATAAGACATAGATCTATAAGTTTGTAGTTTTAACCGAAACCCAAATCCCGAGGGAACTAGGTCGTCCGGCTAGGTCAAACTAGTATCCCGGAATCCAGCAAGTTGCATTAAAATGCACTAAACAAGGAAATGAGTTTGGTAAAACGTACCAACCCTAAAACCCTATCGAATGTGACATATTAATGACACTAAAACCTAATTTACCTAAAACGCATCGAGGGTCGGTATATTAGGTGATTGAGCAAATAATAGCCTTCAGTGAATTACTTATCGAACATTATCGATAGAGACAATTTAATTTAGTACTGAAACACTTCAAATTGTGTTTCTCAGTTAGTAAAGACTCAGGAAAAGGGAAGGAAACACTGAGTCCAGACCAGGAGACAGTCATCAAAGGTTTGTGCACAACTAGTTTTCAACTGATTTTGCTCTGAATAATATTTCATATGATTAATTGTATGTTATTGTTTTAAATTGTGTTTGTGCACAACAACTATTTCTTTTGAATTTTTCAATTGAAATGAATTATGACTATTTGTATTTTATTGTTTTAAATTGTGGAAATGTGTTTAAATGTGTTTGAATGGATACTTATTGCTTGAAAAGCATTGTAAATGGTTTGAAACTGTGGAAAAATTTATTTAGTGTGATTTGTGAAAGTTGAAGTTAATTATGAATTATGTTGCCATCTTGTGAATGAAATTATGACTTTGGAAATTTTGAGATAAAAGGTGTTTAGTGTTATCAGAGCAAAGTAGGGACGGCGATACGTAACGCCTACGATTCTTGGGAACTCTCACGAGTGAACTCAGGAGCTTGCAGGGATGGCGATACGTAACGCCTGCAAGTGCTCTGATAGGTACCAGCCAAGGGCTTGCAGGGACGGCGATACGTAACGCCTGCAGGTGCTTTGGTAAGTACCCTTAAATGCTAGCATTGATCGGAAAATTGTGTCATGGCCTAAGTTGTGTATGAATTAGCAACACTATGTTCTTAAATTATTTGACTAAATTGTGTTATTATGAGCTTTAATAATTTGTGAAATGGAGTTTAAATTCTTATTGACATTCACTGTCTTCTGAATTTAACTATGTTTTGATTACTGAGATTTATTGTGATATTGTGTTAAATTCCTTATGACATTCATTGTCTTGAATTTAACTATGGTTTTAAGTATCCACTATTTGAATGATTTATGAATTATGATTTAAAGTTGTATTTGGTTAATGTTGTGCACCACTGAGACATTGTCTCAGCGATAGCTTTTTATTGCTGTCGCAGGTAGACAGACAGACAGGGCAGCAGACTAGGCTGCTAGTATCTCCAGCGAGAGACTACCGGGTATAATGAGTATACCAATATTTTGTATTTTGTAATGTAATGTATGTTCACTGTATGTACATATTGTTGTTGGTTTTGAGCAGTTGTAAAATAAAAATTGTACATTGAAGTTGTAAAATAATTATGAGTTATTTTGGCTTGTAAAAATTTGTATTATATTTCTTTTATCTCAGTTTTTGAAAAATCACTGCAGATTTGAGTTGAGAAATATGTTGTGCTGAGAAAAATGTTGGAGTTGAGATTTGGAAATATAATGAAGTGCTTTTACAGGTTTTCTGAAGAACTGTTTTATCCAAAATACAGATGGCACACTGCCAAAATTTTTACAGAAATTCCAAATAATTCAAATGTGTTAGTTCTATCACTTCAGTTCACAAAAGTTTTTAAATGCCTGTAAATAGTGCTCACCACTGTAAAAGAAGTAAGAAAAGTTTTTAAAATCCCTTATAGTGTATTTAATGGGTTATCAGTAGACGGAGTTGGTAATTCATTAGGTATACTACGGGATCATGTTATGCCTTACAGAGGGGTAGGGTGTGACACCAGGATAGATAGATTTATTCAAAAAAGAGTTTCTGATGAGAAAATCTTTTTAATCAAGAACTGAAATTAAAAGAGAACATAATATTCATAGCAAATGTGATGAAGAAGCACCAGTGCCTATGCCATTATTTAGAGGACCCATCACCAGAGCCAGAGCTAGAGAGCTGCAAGCATTGGTGTTGGAGCATTGTGAGCACAAGGGGGATCAAAATTGCCATGTTGGACTTTCTTGCATATTGTTGGAATCTAGGTGGATCGTTCTCACACAAGTTGGCATGGGAGACTTGACAAGTGGCGCCACATCAGCGTGACTTCGCCACATCAGCATGACTTGGCACAAGACCATTCGGCCAAGTGGATTGGAGGAGCTTCTTATGCTTATTTGGATTTGCCATGTGCTGACACCTTTTATTGGTCCCCACTACATTAAAAAAAGGCTGCTACCACCTAAAGTGTTGCTGCCACCTTATGGTCCCCACTACATAAAGGGCTGCCATAAAGCAAGTGGTCCCAAATGGTCCCCCCCCCCTATGGAGAGCCCCATCTGATTGATGAGCCTTGCATTTTTGTCTTTTTAGCCATGTTGGCACACTTTTAGGGTTTTGGCACACTTTTAGGGTTTTAGAGATGCTATATATAACCCAAGATATTCAGATTGTATGAGCAGCCTTCATTTTTTTCTAGTTTAAGTGTGAGCGTTAGGGAGAGAACTCCATTGCTGGAGCTTGAGTTTCTTCTATGTTTCTTCCATGTTTCTTGAAAGAACTTGGATTCTAGCAACATGAACCCCTTGCTAGTCTTATTTTGATGATCAATATGCTTTAGCTAGTTACTATTTGTGTATTGACACTTGGGTTTTCAATCTGAAATTCTGCCTTGTTTGGATGATTAAAGATCTTGGTTCCAATATTTAGATGTTGTGTTTCTTGGCATCCTAGGAGTGCTCATCATTTTGGTATTAGAACCTTGGCATCTAACAAGGTATTTATCCATTAAAACTACTTTTTCTTTTCTGTTTGGTTAACTATAATAGTCAGCCATTGTAGGACCTTTAGATATCTATTAGTTTCTTCATCTAGCACCTTGTTCTTTATAGCCAAATCAAATCTGCATTTTAGGGTACTGATTTTTCTTCTTTTTTTTGTTTGAACTCTTGCTGGCTGAAACTTGGCAGTCTTAATTTTAGTGTAGGATTTTGCTTAATCTTAGATTAAATCTCTTATTCATCTTGTTTTCCTTTAGTTTGTCTGTAGGATTAGAGTTAATCAAGCTGAAACTTATCTTTGACACTATCTATTTGCCTCTTGAGTTATATGATATCAAGTCTGAGTATGTTAAATTGGGTAATTAATGCTTAGGATGTGCCTGTGTGCTAGTGGGTAAAGCTTGATTTGGATTGCCAAAGTACTTGAGTGGTATCAGTAGTTGATTCTGCAATTTTTATCCTTTGCATCAGTATATATAAAAAAAAAAAAAAGGAGATTGGATTGTAATCTGAGTTGTGTTGTGCTGAAAAAAATTGACAAGCTGACATAAGTGATGAAATTGTGAATTGTGAAGTTAAATATCGAATTTGAGCCTGATAATCTACCAACATCTTTGGGTATTACTAGACACCTAACATGCCATATTTGATGTGAAAATTCCACTGTTTGCATATCGAACCAAATTTTGTGGCAAACCTGATCAAATTTAGTTAACACACCAAACCAACCCAGAAAACTCCGAAATTTTGTAGGCTGATTATACTCCATTTTAGTAGCTTTTGTGTCAATTTTCAGGGTTTTGTGACATTGTTTGCCTACTGAACCAAAATTTTGCGGCAGACATAGTCAATTTTTGTTCACCTAGTAAACCCATCCAGAAACTCCTGAAATTTTACCAGTAGTTAGTCAGTATTGGGATGCCTATGTCTACCAAATTTTAGGTCAAAATATATTCGTTTGTGTGGTGAACCAAAATTGTTGCATATTTTTGGTTAATTGTGTGAACTGCTGGTATTTGTGCAAAGTTGGCTATGAAATTGGGAGTTTGAGCTTGATATCATTCTATTGGGTTGTCTCTCATACAGTTTTCAAAAATCATACCATTTAGTTCACATTTGCTTCTACTTTTGGTGTCTTCCATTTCTTTGGCTCTAGTGTCACACTCTCTGGTTATTGCTATTTCGTTTCTTCCAGTTTCGTTTGTTGATTGTTTTTTATAAAATTAGCAAGTATTTGTGCTTTTTTTTGAATTTTAATTCCCAAAGGAACAAGGGAAGCAAAGTGTTGAGTGGTAAAAGGCAAGAGTGTGTGAGTGCCAAAAGAGGGTAAGAGCCTGAAATTTGTGCGAAAACACTTGAGCTAAACACTTGAGAGGGTGAGCCATTTCTACTAACTTCATTTTCTTGCAGCCAAATCATGTCTCAATTCCAAGAGACAAGTGGTAGTAGCGGAGGTAATGAAGAAAAAAGGGAGTTTCCTGATGATCGAATTTTTAAAGAATCCGTAGCACAACGCTTTGAAAGGAAGAATTTGCAAATGAATGACTTCAGAGATGAATTGGATGTATTGAGGGGAATGAGAAATGAGATGACCAGGTTTATTGAAGAGATGAGAAGGGACAGAGAAGATAGAAATAGGAGGAATGATGGGGGAGCAAATGTGGGAAATCAGAATAGAAATGAAGGTAGATTTCGGGTAGAACATAGGAATGAAGCGTATGAAAAAGCTGAATGGAATGATAATGAGTATGATGAAGCTTATGACTATGGCAACTACCATTATGGTGGAAGAGGGTATAGACCACGTAGGGGTAGAGGGCCTAGGGGAAGAAGGGGTGGTAGAAATTTTAGGTTCGGTGATCATTGGGATAGAGATGGGAATGAGGAGAGAGTTGATGGGAATTTAGCTAGTATCAAAATGCAAATTCCACCTTTTCATGGGAAGGATAATCCAGATGTTTATTTGGAGTGGGAGAGACAGGTGGAGTTGATTTTTGAGTGCCACCATTATTCTGAAGAGAAGAAAGTGAAGTTAGCAGCTGTAGAATTCAAAGAGTACGCAATTGTCTGGTGGGATCAGTTGTTGAGTAGGAGGAAGGGAAATGGGCAACGAACCGTGGAGACATGGGACGAAATGAAGGGAATCTTGAGAAACAGGTTTGTGCCACCTTACTACCACAGAGAGCTGCTTCAAAGGTTACAAAAACTCACTCAAGGTACTAAAAGTGTTAAAGAATACTACAAGGCCATGGAGATAGCGTTGATTAGAGCTGATGTTGAGGAGGATCGGGAAGCTATAATGGTTTTCTTTTTGAATGGGTTAAATCTTGAAATTGCTAATATTGTGGAGCTGCAACCTTGTGTGGAGGTGGAGGATATGCTACAAATGGCACTTAAAGTGGAGAAGCAACTAAAAAGGAAAAATGTGGCTAGATATGCACTAGCTAACCATTCGGCTCTTGGGAGTAATTGGAAGTCAAATTGGTCTGCTCCTTCAAGGGTGGAGAAAGAAGTTCCTAAATTCAAGAAAGAAGAATGGAAAGGAAAGAAGAAAGTAGAGGAGAAAAACAAGGGAGTTCCTACTAGGACTAGAGAATTGAAGTGTTTTAAGTGTTTGGGAAATGGACATTATGCCTCACAATGTCCAAATAAAAGAGTGATGGTTGTTAGGGAAAATGGAGAGTTAGAAAGTGAAGAGGAAAGGGAGGAAGAATCTGATAATGTTGATGAGCATGAGGATGATTACTACGATGAGGGAGATCAGCCACCTATGGATGGCAATATCCTTGTCACCATGCGCACACTTAGTGCACAAGTGAGTATGGAGTGTGGTGATGAAATGCAAAGGGAGAACATCTTCCATACTAGGTTCTTGGTGAATGATAAGTTGTGTAGTGTGATTGTAGATGGTGGGAGCTGTTGTAATGTGGCTAGTTCACTCTTAGTGGACAAGTTGGGTTTGCCTACTACTACACATCCAAAACCATATGGCTTGCAATGGTTGAATGATTGTGGGAAGTTGAGGGTTACAAAACAGGTGGTGGTGCCATTCACCATTGGCAAGTATAATGATGAGGTACTTTGTGATGTTGTGCCTATGGTTGCTATGCATCTTTTGTTGGGCCGTCCATGGCAGTATGATAGAAGTGTTGTGCATGATGGTAGGAAGAACAGGTACATGGTCAGTAAGGAAGGTCGAACATACTCATTGCTTCCTATGACACCAACTCAAGTGCATGAAGATCAAATAAGGATTCTTAGATCCATTGAAGAAAAGAAAGAAACTTGGAGAGAAAAACTTAGAGAGGCCGAGCTGGATGAGAGTGAAAAGAAAGAGAAGAGAGAAGAAAAAGAGAGAAAAAGAGAAACAAAAGAAAAGAAAATGAGAGCAAATGAGAAAAAGGAAAGCTCGGGGCAAAAGGAGAGTGAAGAGAAAAGAATGAGTTTATATGTGAAGGAAAGAGAAGTTAGAGAGGCTTTACATTCAGGAAGACCTCTTTGTGTACTTATGTACAAGGAGGTTAATTTATGTGTTACTGACCTTGATTCACATTTGCCTAGTGATGCTTTGTCTCTTATACAGGAATATGAAGATGTCTTCCCCAATGAGTTGCCACCAGGACTGCCACCTATCAGAGGGATTGAGCACTAGATCGACTTAGTACCTGGAGCACAAATACCTAATAGACCAGCATACAGAACAAATCCTAAAGAAACAAAGGAGTTACAAAGGCAAGTGGAGGAGCTTATGGATAAGGGCTATGTTAGGGAGAGCATGAGCCCATGTGCTGTACCTGTGTTGCTAGTGCCTAAGAAGGATGGGAGTTATCGCATGTGTGTGGATTGCAGAGCCATCAATAAAATCACTGTAAAGTATAGACACCCAATCCCTCGCCTTGATGATATGCTTGATGAGTTGCATGGTGCAAGTGTGTTTTCTAAGATAGATTTGAAAAGTGGTTACCACCAAAATAAGAATGAAAATTGGTGATGAGTGGAAAACTGCTTTCAAAACTAAATATGGGTTGTATGAATGGATGGTGATGCCATTTGGGCTCACAAATGCTCCTAGCACTTTTATGCGTTTGATGAATCATGTGTTGAGGAATTTCATTAGAAAATTTGTTGTTGTGTATTTTGATGACATTTTGATTTACAACAGTAACATAGACGAGCATTTGCATCACTTGAGACTTGTTTTTGATGTGTTGAAAAATGAGAAATTGTATGCGAATGCGAAAAAGTGTTCATTTTGCTTGGATAAGGTTGTTTTTCTTGGTTTTGTTGTAAGTAGTAAAGGTGTACAGGTTGATGAAGAGAAAATCAAAGCCATTAGAGATTGGCCAATTCCTAAGAATGTGTCTGAGGTTAGGAGTTTCCATGGATTGGCTAGTTTCTATAGGCGATTTGTGCCTAATTTTAGTACAATTGCTGCTCCTTTGAATGAATTGGTGAAAAAGAATGTTGCATTTAAGTGGAAAAAGAAACATGAACATGCATTTTCTGAGCTTAAAGATAGATTGTGTTCTACACCCTTGTTGAGTTTGCCAAATTTTGATAAGACTTTTGAAATTGAATGTGACGCAAGTGGTGTAGGAATTGGTGCGGTTCTCATGCAAGAGAAACGACCAATAGCATATTTTAGTGAGAAATTGCATGGAGCTGCCTTGAATTACTCTACTTATGATAAGGAGATGTATGCATTAGTTAGGGCCTTGGAAACTTGGCAACATTATTTGTGGCCTAAAGAGTTTGTCATACATTCGGATCATGAATCATTGAAGCATATTAAGAGTCAAAGAAAGTTGAGTAGAAGGCATGCTAAATGGATTGAATTTTTGGAGTCATTTCCATATGTGATTAAATACAAGCAAGGAAAAGAGAATGTTGTAGCTGATGCACTTTCTAGGAGACATGCACTTTTGTCTACACTTGATGCTAAATTGCTTAGTTTTGAGTTCATGAAAGAATTGTATGTTGATGATGCTGATTTTTGTAATGTATATGCTGCTTGTGAGAAAAGTGCATTTCAGAAATTTTATAGGCATGATGGATACTTGTTTAAGGAGAATAAATTGTGTGTGCCTAAATGCTCTATGCGAGACTTGCTTGTTTTGGAGTCACATAGTGGTGGTTTGATGGGACATTTTGGTGTTGCTAAGACTTTAAACATATTGCAAGAACACTTCTTTTGGCCACATATGAGGAAAGACGTTGATCGAATGTGTTCTAGGTGTGTTGAATGTAAGAAAGCAAAGTCTAGAGTAATGCCAAATGGTCTTTACACACCCTTGCCTATTCCTAAGGAACCTTGGACTGATATTTCTATGGATTTTATTTTGGGTTTGCCTAGGTCTAGGAGAGGTCATGATTCTATATTTGTGGTTATTGATAGATTTTCTAAGATGGCACACTTCATACCTGTCACAAAACAGATGATGCCACATACATAGCCAATTTGTTCTCTAAGGAGATAGTCAGGTTACATGGTATACCTAGGACTATAGTGAGTGATAGAGATGTTAAGTTCCTAAGTCACTTTTGGAAGGTGTTGTGGGGTAAGGTAGGTACTAAACTGTTGTTCTCAACTACTTGTCATCCCTGCATCGATGGACAAATGTAGTGGTGAATAGAAACTTAACTACTTTATTACGTGTGATGGTTAAACAAAACTTGAAATCTTGGGAAGATTGCATTCCTTTTGTTGAATTTGCTTATAACAGAGTAGTGCATTCTTCTACCGGATTTTCACCATTTCAGATTGTGTATGGATTTAATCCATTGACACCATTAGACTTGTTGCCTTTACCTGTTGATCATATTAATAGTCTTGATGGTAAAAGGAAAGCAGATTTGGTTAGGAAATTGCATGAGCAAGCTAGGTTACAAATTGAAAAGAAAAATGCACAATATGCTACTCATGCTAATAAAGGCCGAAAGCCTCTTGTGTTTGAACCAGGTGACTTTTTTTGGGTGCATTTAAGGAAAGAGCGGTTTCCAAACCTAAGAAAGTTAAAATTACAGCCAAGGTGTGATGGTCCACTCAAAGTGCTAGAAAGGATCAACAACAATGCATACAAGATTGATTTACCTGGTGAGTATGGCATTAGCAATTCTTTTAACATTACTAATCTTTCCCCTTACATTGATGCAGGAGCAAATTCGAGGACGAATTCTTTCAAAGGAGGAGGGGATGATGAAGAAGCACCAGTGCCTATGCCATTATTTAGAGGACCCATCACCAGAGCCAGAGCTAGAGAGCTGCAAGCATTGGTATTGGAGCATTGTGAGCACAAGGGGGATCAAAATTGCCATGTTGGACTTTCTTGCATATTGTTGGAATCTAGGTGGATCATTCTCAGACAAGTTGGCATGGGAGACTTGACAAGTGGCGCCACATCAGCGTGACTTCGCCACATCAGCATGACTTGGCACAAGACCATTCGGCCAAGTGGATTGGAGGAGCTTCTTATGCTTATTTGGATTTGCAATGTGCTGACACCTTTTATTGGTCCCCACTACATTAAAAAAAAGGCTGCTACCACCTAAAGTGTTGCTGCCACCTTATGGTCCCCACTACATAAAGGGCTGTCATTAAGCAAGTGGTCCCAAATGGTCTCCCCCCCCCCCTATGGAGATGCCCCATCTGATTGATGAGCCTTGCATTTTTGTCTTTTTAGCCATGTTGGCACACTTTTAGGGTTTTGGCACACTTTTAGGGTTTTAGAGATGCTATATATAACCCAAGATATTCAGATTGTATGAGCAGCCTTCATTTTTTTCTAGTTTAAGTGTGAGCATTAGGGAGAGAACTCCATTGCTGGAGCTTGAGTTTCTTCTATGTTTCTTCCATGTTTCTTGAAAGAACTTGGATTCTAGCAGCATGAACCCCTTACTAGTCTTATTTTGATGATCAATATGCTTTAGCTTGTTACTATTTGTGTATTGACACTTGGGTTTTCAATCTGAAATTCTACCTTGTTTGGATGATTAAAGATCTTGGTTCCAATATTTAGATGTTGTGTTTCTTGGCATCCTAGGAGTGCTCATCAAAATGGAGTTTGACATAGACCATGACTCCAGCTTGAGTTGGGATTTTGTAACAGAGAGATTCTAGTGTATGGTAACATATGATTATAGGTTCATTTAAGGTAAACTTTATTACTAATTAGGTGGCCATGACATGCTATATTAGGTATTAAACATGGTCTATGAGGTGCATAAAATGATTTAGAGAAATCATTTATGGCAAGAAAGAGTTCTAATGATATTAAGAGTTGATATCATGTCTCATTGCCAATTAATGATTAGCCTAGTAAGTCACACACATACACAAGTTATCACCTAATCAAATATGATTTAATTAATTAATTAAAGAGTTTAATTGATTAATTAAATAGGTTTGGTTTGCAATTAGATTGCAAAGTCCCTAGCATCAATTGAAACCAAATCTAGATTATTGGATGTGTAGTATAAGTTAAATTTATATTTAAAGTGTTTAAATATGAATTTAATTAATGAGAAATTAATTAATAGAGAATAATTAATTAATTTATATTTGATATAAATTGATTAGAATAAGAGAAATAATTATTTTGGGTTGAGAACTCAAAATTAAGATACAGGGGCATTTTGGTCATTTCACAGTGTAACACGTGGCACCATGACATGGTGACACATGGGATTACACATAAGCTTACCAAATGTTTTTAATCATGTAAGATGATTAATATTAAGATTAAATATAGGTTTGACACTTGGCATAATGTGATTGGGCCACTTAAACCTAGAGCTAATCAAAGGGTGACATGTGGCAAGGGTTTCATGTGTTAACCTAGCTATATATGTGTTGTTATGAAAAAAGAAAAGCAACCAGCAGCCATCCTCCTTTGTCACGCCATTTTGAGGCTCTCTATCTATTCTTCTTTATCTCTCATTAATTCAAAGAGATTAGCCTTCAATCTCTGGAATTAAGAACACTAGAAATTGTTTCTAGTGTTCTGTTTACATCTTTAATCTCTTAAAAGGTAGAACTTGAATTTCTAATTAGTAGAAAAAGCTTTAGAAGCTATTCAAGGGCTGCCATAGGTGTTCTTGGTGTGGACAAACTAGAGGGACAACATCTGGTGTCCTGAAGATGAATCTCAAAGGCGCAGACACGCTGCAGTGTATCAAGAGGTTAGTGTAATCGTTCTTGATTTAATCTAGGGTTCTAAAATTAATCTGATTAATTTTAAAATCTTAAATGGCAAATACAGATCCAAAAACATATTAAAAGAGTTTTAATATATTGTTTATCATTGAAATCAAATAGATAAAAATAAATATTGCATGATGCATGTGACCCTAGGTGAAAATTTTTGAATTCAATTGGTATCAGAGCCACTATATTTGCCATTTAGATTGTTGATTGTATAATTAATTGTGTGTTTTGATCATGAGATGATTTATCCATTGCTGGTTGCAATGGAGGTGTGGCGGCATGCTTGAAAAACACCATCAATGGTGCGCATGGTTTGGCTTCCATGGTTGATTCAAGGTTTGACTTTTAATTCTGCAATTGTTGTATGATCTAAGGCCTATTCTTTGACTAATTAAAGTGTTTAATTAGTAGTTTTAATCACACAACTAAATTATGATTCAAATCAGAATTTTAAAAATTATTTGAATGTGATTCAAATCTGAATTTTAAAAGTTGTTTGAATGTAATTCAAATATGAATTTTTAAAGTTGTTTGAATCATATTTAAATATGATTTTTTAAAGTTGATTGAATAATATTCAGATCTGATTTTTTAAAAAATGTTTGAATGTGATTCAAATCTGAATTTTTAAGGTTGTTTGAATGTGATTCCAATCTGAATTTTTAAATTTGTTTGAATGAGATTCAAATCTGAATTTTTAAATTTATTTGAATCATATTCAAATCTGGATTTTTAAGTTGAATATGAGATATTCAATTTTATTTAAGTATGTATGTTTTATTTAATTGTTAAATACTGATATGCATGATGGATGATCATGGACTATAAAAGACCAATGTGATTGAATTTATTTCTTTTATGTTTCTTTGGGATTGTAAATTAATTAATTTATTTTAATTTATTTTAGGAATGTATTATTAAGTTTGTAATAATTTTTGGGTTGTAATTTCATTTATTTAAGTTCTTGTAAAATGCCTTGGTATGCCAAGGATTACTATGTAATTGGATTGTAAGAAGTTCAAGGAGGTCAAGAGCATTGGTGGGACCAGTGGGAGGAATTCAAAATCAAGTGTTGATTATGTACTCCTTCAGCAACTCTTGTAAAATGAATGAATGAAATGCACCTAGGAATGCCCTGATTCAATTCTTGGTGGCTCAGAATTGAATCCCTTAGAAAGTTCATGATCATACCATATTTACTGCTTATCCATGAATGCATGAGATGTATGGGAATGTATACAATTATATGATATATGCATGCTAAATGGATAATGTGCAAAGTGAGACCTTAATAGTAATTAGGATGACTATAAAATCTTCCAAACAAATGATTAAGTTGGAAATGCTATAATTAAAGTAATTATAACATAGGCCCTTCATTGGGGCAATTATTTTAAGAAATTTTAAATAGTTGCATAAGATACAATTAATTTAAGAGATTTTCTTAAGAATAATTGTTAAGCATGAGATGTTATAAATATGTAAATGGTTTGGTGGCCAATATTGGATCTACCTGAGGATATTAAAATTATTTGCATAAGTACTGGCTCAATGGGATCAACTTAACTAATGCAAGATAAGTCAATAATGGCTGTACCTGAGATTTTGAGCATTAGGGGCTAGGTAAAGGACTGAACCTCACATGAGATGTGATGGGCAAGGAGTTGCTCACTTGTAGTTTATTGTAATTCTAATAATGGATGTACCTAAGGATGATCAATAGAATTATAAGAATTCAATCACCCACTAGAAATCCATCCAACTAGAATTTCCGTTTTCTACTTTGGAAGTGTAGGATTCGTTAAGTTAGTGGGAGGACCAATTTGATTAAAAGACCATAATCATTTTGGTTAATTACATGATACATTTACTAATTAATCTGGTTATTTTCTGCAGTTAATTTTGTTATAAAAATGAGCACAGAAGAACCACCACCATCCAATATCCTTGCAAGCATACTTGATCGCAATAGGTTGACAGGAACTAATCTCTCTGATTGGCTAAGAAATTTGAAACTTGTCCCAAACCTTGAACATATAGGATATGTTCTAGATTCAAATGTTCCTGGTCCCTTGCCTCCAGAGGCCACTCAAGAGGAACATGAAACTTTGGACAAGTGGAAGGAGCATGATATGAGAGCTAAGTGTTACATGCTTGCTTTCATGAGTAATGAGTTACAGAAGCAGCATGAGAATATGCAGAGTGCGAGTGAGATCCTCCTTCACCTACAAGAGTTGTATGGAGAGCACAATAGGAATACTAGGTATGAGATATCTAGGCAGCTGTTCCGCATGAGGATGTCTGAGGGACAGAATGTTGGGGATCATGTCCACTAGATGATTCGGCTGATTAAGCAGTTGGAACATCTTGACTTCAACATGGATTTCCAACTACAGACGGATTTGATTCTTCAGTTCCTTCCTGAGTCTTTTGGGAATTTTGTGACAAATTTTCATATGACTAAATAGGAATGCACCTTAGCTGGTTTACTCAACATGCTGGTTATTGCCCAAAAGAATATGCCAAGCAATAAAGGAAAAGAGGTAGCTTTGATTGCATCTTCTTCTGCTGGAAAGTCCAACAAGAATAAGAGCAATAAGAAAAAGAAATCTCATATTCCTGGTCCTTCTAAGAAACAGAAAAGGAAGACCAAAGCTGACAAAGGCAACAGGAAAGTGTTTCCATTGCCAACAGGAAAGTGTTTCCATTGCCAGTAAGAAAGTGTTTCCACTGGCCAGAGTATAGCAATCTAAATGAATGCAATGCCATGGTGAAAATCAACTCAAGTTTAAAATATATTTCGCACTTAAGGTTATGTCATGTTGCAGAAGATAGGATTGCAAAACTGGAGAAAATAGGGGTTCTATCCTCATTGGGCTCTGAGCCTACTCTAACTTGTGAATCTTGCCTTCAGGGCAAAATGACTAGATTACCCTTTGTTGGACAAAGGCTAAGAGCTGAAAATATTTTGGAGCTAATACATAGTGATGTATGTGGTCCATTTAAAGAAATGGCTAGAGGGGGCTTTCATTATTTTATTACCTTTACTGATGATAAATTAAGATTTGGGTATTTGTATTTGATGAAATACAAACATGAATCCTTTGAAAAGTTCAAAGAATTTAAATCTGAAGTAGAAAATCAAACAGGAAAGAGTATTAAAGCTCTTCGATCAGATCGTGGAGGTGAATATTTGAGTACTGAATTTGATAAATACTTGAGAGAGCATGGCATTATTTCCCAGCTGACTCCTACAGGAATGCCACAGCTGAATGGTGTATCTGAAAGGAGAAATCGTACCCTATTGGATATGGTACGTAGTATGATGAGCTATACTGATATGCCAATCTCCTTTTGGGGATTTGCATTAGAATTAGCTTTGTATATTCTAAATAGGATTCCATCAAAATCAGTTTCTTCCACACCTTATGAGATATGACATGGAAGAAAACCAAGTCTTAAGCATGTTAAGATTTGGGGTTGTCCAGCTTATATCAAAAAGCTGAACACTAATAAATTGGAGACCAGATCAGAAAAGGGTCGATTTGTTGGATATCCAAAAGATAGTTTTGGATATTATTTTTATTTGCCTATTTCACAAAAGGTTGTGATAAGTAGAGATGCCATATTTCTTGAACAACAATTTGTCCAAGAAGGAGGCAAAGGAAGGCAAATAGAGTTGGAATTAGAGAATTCTGACCAATCAACAGATCAGATGGATATAGATCCATCTTGTCAACCTAGACCCATTGATGAAACATCTACAACTGTTCCTCGTAGAACAACCAAGGTATCTCACCCACCAGTGAGATATGGTTTCCTTTATGAAGAAGAACAAGAGTTGTCTACTCATGAAGAAGTAGATCATGGAGATGATCCACTTAGCTATGAAGAAGCTATATCAGATATAGACTCTTCAAAATGGATTGATGCTATGAAATCCGAGATTGATTCCATGTATAAGAATCAAGTTTGGGATCTTGTTGACCCACCTGAAGGTATTGTACCTACAGGGAACAAATGGGTTTTCGAAAAGAAAATTGGTTCTGATGGAAAGGTAGAGACCTATAAGGCAAGGCTAGTAGCGAAAGGGTTTCGCCAAAGGCAAGGAGTCGACTATGAGAAGACTTTCTCGCCTGTTGCCATGCTTAAATCAATTAGGATTTTATTAGCAATAGCTGCATACTATGATTATAAGATTTGGCAGATGGATGTCAAAACAGCTTTTCTCAATGGATACATTGAAGAAAACATTTTCATGGAACAACCTAGGGGTTTTGAATTCCAAGATGGTTCCAAGGTATGCAAGCTCAAGCGATCCATTTATGGGTTGAAACAAGCTTCGAGGAGTTGGAACATCCGTTTTGATGAAACCATGAAATCCTTTGGTTTTATAAAAAATGAGGATGAGCCATGTGTATATAAGAAGGTTAGTGACAGTGCTATCACTTTCTTTGTCTTATATGTGGATGACATACTGTTGATGGGTAATGACACAGGTATGTTGACAACTATAAAGGTATGGTTGTCAAATACATTCTCCATGAAAGACTTAGGGGAGGCAACCTATATTCTTGGGATTCGCATCTATAGAGATAGAGTGAAAGGAATAATTGGTTTATCCCAAAGTCTATACTTGGAGAAGGTGTTAAAGAGGTTTAACATGCTTGATTCCAAGAGAGGATTGTTACCAGTGAGATATGGTATCCACCTTTTAAAAGAGATGTCTCCATAGACACCTGAAGAAAGAGATAAGATGGCCAAGATTCCATATGCTTCGACTATTGGAAGTTTAATGTATGCAATTTTGTGTACTAGGCTGGATATCACATATGCTGTTAGTTTGACTAGTAGGTATCAATCCAATCCAGGTTTGGAACACTGGATAGCTGTCAAGAATATCCTTAAGTACTTGAGAAGAACTAAGGATTTATTCTTGATCTATGGAGGTGGAGACTTGCAATTGGATAGTTTTACTGATTCTGATTTCCAATCAGATGTCAATGATAGAAAGTCTACCTCTGGATATGTGTTCATTTGTAATGGAGGTGCAATTAGTTGGAAGAGTTCCAAACAGAGTATGACTGCAGATTCCACTACAGAGGCTGAGTATATTGCTGCATCAGATGCTGCAAAGGAAGCTGTTTGGATAAAGAAGTTCATGACAGAACTAGTAGTAGTTCCTTCCATTGAGTTAGCAGTTCCACTACACTGTGACAACAATGGAGTAGGCATACAGGCTAAGGAACTAAGGTCTCACCCAAAGTCCAAACACATAGAAAGGCACTACCACATTATCAGAGATATAGTTGAGCAAGGCGATATAGCCATGAGAAAAAAATAACATCAGCTGAAAATTCAGCTGATCCATTCACTAAGCCTATGTCACAGACTCAGCTAGACTGACATCTTGAGAAGATAGGTCTAAGATATTATAATGAATGGCTCTAGTGCTAGTTGGAGATTGTTAGTAGTATGCCCTAGAGCATATCATTTAGTATGTATCTTGTACATATTTTTATTAATAAAAGGCATTTCCACTTTTCCGTTTACATAATATGTAACACCCCAAAGTTTGGTAGTGCATTCTACTGCTCCGGTGACTAGTGTTGTCCGGACAGCTAGGATGCCTAGAACTACACTTTGACATGAGGGAGGAGACATAAAATAATGAAATACAAGAAAAAAAAATACAAGAAAAACAAAGGAAAAATAATAGCAAAGAAAGGTAATCAAGTTAAACGAGCCGGGAAACCTAACGATGGGTGACCGCACTGGGAAGTCACGGCGTGGACCGTTGACTAGCCCTGGACTGCGGGGAACCCTGGAAAACATTTTTAGGACTTAAATAGACCCTTATTGAAGAATAAATATCATTAGAAAGATCAAAGAAAAATTAAATAATTAGTACAAAGAAAAGTGAGAAATCGAAAAACGGACAAAACCCGGTGTTACCGAAAAATCGGGAATGCAACCCGAACAGGGGCATTATGGTCATTTGACATCCCGAAGTGTCTTTTGACCTAAATGTCCATTAAAAATAAATAATATTACGCTTAGAAAATAAAATGAAAAATTAGTTTAGTGGTACCTAATACAAATAGCTAAAATTATGGGTTAATGTGGAATAAATGCACATTTGGCTTATTATATGATTATTTGGAGTTAGTGGACCATTAAAGGATTAATTAAACACATAGTGGGGCAGGTGTACTTCCATTACACCATCAGAAAATTTCATCTTCTCCATTGTACCAAAGTTGCCGTGAATGAAGGTGAGAGAAAACTCCATGGGCATTTCATGCAAGCTCACTTAACCTCCCCATTTTCAACTCCAATCCCTTAAGTGGCTTCATGAAAGTTTGTCTACTCATCACAAGGAAGAGTTTGATACCAAATTTGAGAAGTTTAAGCAAGGTTTAACAAGCTCCAACCATAAGGTAAGTTAGCATTTTTGAAGATTTCTTTGATAAACTTTGTATACATGTTATGGGTGTTGGTTTTGTGAAGGAAATTTTTAAGTTTGAAGAGTATTGAGATATCCATTTTTGGGCAGCCATGTAATCATGTATTGATGAAGTATTTGTACATATAATTGATGAGAATTATGTTGGTTGTGATGATTTAATAACCTAGTGAATTACTTCACACGTATAAGGTGATTTTTGCACTTGGAATGGGATTTAATGAATTGTAGGACACTTGGTGTTGAAGGACAATTTCGGCAGCTTGGGGACACTTGAATAAATGTATGTATTCATGGAAGTGTTGGCAGAATGTTGACATAGAAGGATTGATGGATATGTGTATGAAATTATTTTGTAAAGTGTATGTGAGAATTAGTGATGTTTAGGTGTGTATGTGATTGTATTTAGACTTTGTAAATGTGAACTTTAATTGGTGTATTGAAGATAATTGTAATCTGCCCAAAGTGAGGATAATGTAAAGTGGGATGTGGTTTTGGTAATGTACCAAAACAGATTTGGTAGGGAAGTAAATATATTGCAAGGTAAATGTGTGTAATTGATGTGTGTTAAGCAAAGTAACCAAGGGCAGTGTACATTTTAGCCAATAAGTTTAAATGTGTAACCTCAATTGGTATGAGTCCAATTGGAGGTGGAACTAGGCACAAAATGTGCCAACTTTCATTGAGAAAGCATACCAAAATTCTGCTTGCAAGGTGACCTAAGAAAATGACCAATTCGGATTAGGTGCAATTAGGACCTGAAAAATGACCAATTGGGCAGCAGTGAGTGTTTAGGCCATAACTCACTCAAAACAGGTCCAATTGACCTGAAATTTTAACCATGAATAGTTAAGACCCATACCTACAAGTCTTATGAAGACACAAAAACCCAGAAATGACCATAAGCAAGTCAAAAAGCTTGCACAAGTTCGGGTCCAAAAACTGGCCGAACCAAAGTTGACCAAATTGACCTAAAAATGACCTAATTTGATGCCATTTGACCAGCAATAGTGTAATGACCATAACTTGGTCTACTTAACTCGGATTGACCTAAAATTTTGCACCGCGGTCCACAAGACATAGATCTACAAGTTTGTAGTTTTGACCGAAACCCGAAAACCGAGGGAACTAGGCCGTCCAGCTAGGTCAAACTAGTATCCCGGAATCCAGCAAATTGCAAGAAAATGCACTAAACAAGGAAATGAGTTTGGTAAAACGTACCAACCCTAAAACCCTATCGAGTGTGACATATTAAGGACACCAAAACCTAATTTACCTTAAATGCATCGAGGGTCGGTATATTAGGTAATTGAGCAAATAATAGCCTTCAGTGAATTACTTATCGAACATTATCGTTAGAGACAGTTTAATTTAGTACTGAAACACTTCAAATTGTGTTTCTCAGTTACCAAAGACTCAGGAAAAGGGAAGGAAACACTGAGTCCAGACCAGGAGACAATTATCAGAGGTTTGTGCACAGCTAGTTTTTAACTGATTTTGTTTTGAATATTTCATATGATTAAATGACATATTTTCTTATGTATTATGTTTAACAAGCATTGGATTTAATTCAATGATTATTGAAAATTGTTATAGTATGTATGAATTTAGCTTTGTGAAATGGTATTTCCATAAGTATTAAGCATTGTTATGGATTGAATAAATTATGTTTTGGAAAATTGTGATAGAACATGTTTTGAATTGTGATGGTAATTTTCATGGAAAAATGCAAATTTATAATTTGAATTGTGATGAGCATAAAAATTATTGGATATTGGAATTGAATTTGAATCGAATTATATTGTGATTTATGCTCACTAAATGGATTGTAATGTTTTTTTATATCTCACTATAGATGCTTGACTAGGTTATTACCCGTCTCTCTCATTTGTTGAGAAGACAATGGAGTTAGTTGTGTTTTGATTACCATGGTACGTGCACAGGCTTAGATTTTCCTCTGATTTGAGGTTAGATCTAAGTTTATTTTATCGTTATGGCCCTTACGGAAGATTCATTATTGTGATGGTACTGTGCACGATGATTCGACCTCCCCGACCATAGGGAGTTAGAATCTGATTCGACCTCCCCGACCATAGGGAGTTAGAATCACATCGAAGATGGCCCTATCGGATTAGTCTTGCATAGTTAGTGAGATAAAGAATGATTTGTGAGATACAGCATGGTTTTTGAGCTACGGCGTGGTTTTTGAGATACAACATGGTTTTGAGATAAGGATTGATTTTTGAGATACAGAATGGCTTTTGAATGGTAAGAAATTGTGATTTCAATTATGGTTTATGTATAATTGATTTTGTTGAATTACTTAAATGGTTAGTCATGGTTTGATAAATTGAATTTTGTGATCAAAGTCATTTATACAAATGATTTACATTATTGGCAATGAATATTTTGAGTTTTGAAATTTGATGAGTATTCAGATTCCCAATTTAATTATCAGAAATTTTGTCAATGTATATTGTACTATGTTTTAAATTATAGTTGTGCACCATCGAGTTCACCACTCAATGATAGCTTTGTATCTTGTCGCAGTAAGAAGAGCATAGAGCATAAGTAAATTTCCTTGAAGATATATTCAGATCACCTGTGTATATCATAGGTATACTCATGTACATAGGTTTTGATGTATGCATGTAATAATATGTATGTAAATTATTTGAGCAGTTGTATAGAAACTCTTATAAAATATTTTGGTATGTAATTAAATGTAAATTATTGTAAATGTAAATTTGAGATTTCATTTACTTGAATAGTTTTGTATTATATTTCTTGTGTCTCAGTCTTTGAAAAATCATCATGGATTTGAGTTGAGAAAAATGTTGTGTTGAGAAAAATGTTGGAGCTGAGATTTGCAAATACATATTGAAGTGTTTTTTTTACAGGTTTTCTGAAGAACTGTTTTATCCAAAATACAGAGGGCACTTTGCCAAAATTTTTATAGAAATTCCAAATAATTCAAATGTGTCACTTCTATCACTTGATTCAAAAAGGTTTTAACACTGTAAATAGTGCTCAACACTGTAAAAGAAGTAAGAAAAGTTTTGAAAATCCCTTGTAGTGTATTTAATGGGTTATCAGTAGACGGAGTTGGTAATTCATTAGGTATACTACGGGATCATGTTATGCCTTACAGAGGGGTAGGGTGTGACATGTTTTAGTGGTATCAGAGCAATGGTTTTAAAGTGAATTTCGAATCGTGAATTTGAAATCTTTTGTCAGAATTACAACTGCTCAAATGTTTGATACATATAGTATATTTACATCATAAATGTGAACTAATGGAGAGGAATCTCCTTGTGTTGGTTGTACAGGAATAGAAAATTCTGTGAAAAAAAAAATGGAAGAGAAGAATGAGACAATAGAACAGTCCGTGATGGCAGAAGTACAAGTTGAGGCCCCAACTCCACAAAGTGTCGAAGGCCAAACTGCACTAGCTTTTACCAAGACAAATTATCGCACAAATGGCCCAAAGAAATGGCCACTTTCTTTCAACAAATGTCTGATAATCTGTCACCCAAGCCCAAGTATTGCACTCCAACCCACAAAGGCGGTGTGAAATGGAAAAGAGGGAGAAACCTATGGGTCAGAATTCGAACAGTAATTTGGGGAAGAGAAAAGAAATTGAGGAACCCCGAACTCAGAAATATGATAGAGGCGGATCATCAGGGCAGAGACCACTAAGATCTAGTCGTTGAACAACTAGAAGTTCCTACCCTTCCCGCCAATGTGAAACTTGTAGAAGATATCATGGAGGTATTTGTCGTAAGGCCTCTGGAGCCTGTTACAATTGTGGAAAACTTGGACACTTTGCTAAAGATTGTGCTAAACCACCTCGATCTGCTCTCCGGATTTCACAGACCGTCAGTCAGAGTCAAGATAGAAATAGAGTTGGTACTCCTCACCACTATAACACAGTGAATCAACCCGAATATAGTAGCGCACTAGTCCGAGCGTCCACTATGCGCCAAGGAGAAAGAGCAGAAACTTCAGATGTAGCTGCTGGTAAGTTCTTAATTTTTGAAAGAAACAATTAGTTATTATTTGATCCCAGTACTACTTAGTTGTGTGTTAGTGTCAGAACTATATGTTCTGTTGTTATTCCTTTACATGGAAATGAATTTTGATGTATTAGTGACTAGTCCTTTAGGATAATAACTATAATAACAAGTATGATTGACATTACTTTTGGAAGAATTGTTAGCTAAAAGTATTTTCTAACATACCATAGATTATAAAGCTAAATGGCGAGCCTACTTAATGTAAGGCAAGAGGACCTAAAAGTAAGTTACAGTAATAGAATTGCTCTAGATGAGGGCAAAGATGTTACTGTTAGTAATTGTCAAAGGAAATTGTAATCAGAATCGGTTAGGGATATTAGTGGATTCGAGAAAGATAAGATGTTAGAAAACCTAGTCCATGAGGTTATAACGTAGTGACTATATAATGTTCTCGATGTTTGTATTGTAAGTCGCAGATTACGCAGACTAATCGGATTATTGTGGAGAGGTACGTGTTTCCTCGTGGTACAATAAGTTAGATTATTTGCAAGTAATCTATAAATTGATACAATTGCACCGAATAGGTACTATTATCGAAATAAATGTGAAAATTTTAGTCAGAAATTTAAAACTTCTGAACTAGCCTGTTTAAAGACTACACTTGTAATTTATCTTGAGTAAGTAACTCTTTTACAATAATGTTAACTACCAGTACAGCAGTAATTGATATAAGATTAGAGATATCAGTACAACGTTTCATACTCAGACTGATGGACAATTGAAACAAGTAATTCAGTAAATTCGAAACTCATTGAGTTCCTATAAATAATGAAATGAAATGATAAAAATAACTCAGAAATGTGATAAGCCCTCAAGAATATATCGAGAACTTGTGTCATTGAATCCGAGAGGAGATGGGACAGATACATCCCACTAACAGAATTTGTATACATTAATAAGTGTCAAGCTAGCATACAAGTGGCACCCTATGAAACATTGTAAGGGAACAGATAACTATGGATTTTGTGATGAGATTTCTGAGGACACATAATAGTCATGATGCAGTATAGGTTATAATTGATAGACTAACCAAGTCTGCTCACTTTTTACCAGTCCGGATGGACTATAGCCTATAAAGATTGGCTAGATTGTACATATATGAGATTGTAAAATTGCATGGAGTGCCAGTATCAATTGTATCTGACAGGGATCCTAGGTTCACTTCTAGATTCTGGGGTAGTCTTCAGAGAGCCCTAGGAACTAGATTGAACTTCAGCACAACATTCCACCCACGCATGGATGGCCGCTTGAGAGGGTTATTCAGATATTGGAGGATATGCTACGGGCTTGTGTGATTGAATTTGAAGGTAGTTGGGATACACACTTGCCTTTGATTGAGTTTGCTTATAACAACAGCTACCAATCAAGCATTGGGATGCCTCCATATGAAGCTTTGTATGGCAGAAAGTGCAGAACTCCCTTATATTGGGATGAAGCAGGTGAAAGAAAGATGATTGGGCCAGAAATTGTTGAGCAGACAGAGGAAAAGATCAGATTGATCAGAGCTAGACTCAGGGCTGCATCAGACCATCAGAAGTTCTATGTTGATCTGAAGAGAAGAGATATTGAATATGCAGTGGGTGATAAGGTATTCCTCAAAGTTTCTCCTTGGAAGAGGATTATGAGATTTGGCAGAAAAGGGAAACTGAGTCCTCGTTTCATCGGACCATATGAGGTTCTGGAAAGAGTGGGTCCTTTGGCATATCGGTTGGCATTACCTCCAGAGCTAGCAAGGATACACAGTGTCTTCCATGTGTCTATGTTGAGGAGGTACAGATCAGACCCATCTCATGTATTATCAGTTGAAGAGATTGATGTAAATCCAGACCTCTCATATGAGGAAGAACCCATAAAAATTCTGGCATATGAGGTGAAGCAGCTGAGGAACAAACAGATACACCTGGTTAAAGTGCTGTGGAACCATCATTCAGGCCAGGAAGCTACTTGGGAACGTGAAGAGGATATGAGGAGACAGCACCCATAGCTGTTCAGAGACTAATGCCAGGTAAAATTTCGAGACGAAATTTATTTTAAGGGGGAGAGAATTGTAACACCCCAAAGTTCGGTAGTGCGTTCTACTGCTCCGGTGACCAGTGTTGTCCGGACAGCTAGGATGCCTAGAACTACACTTTGACATGAGGAAGGAGACATAAAATAATGAAATACAAGAAAAGAAAATACAAGAAAAACAAAGAAAAAATAATAGCAAAGAAAGGTAATCAAGTTAAATGAGCCGGGAAACCTAACGATGGGTGACCGCACTGGGAAGTCACGGCGTAGACCGTTGACTAGCCCTGGACTGCGGGGAACCCTGGAAAACATTTTTAGGACTTAAATAGACCCTTATTGAAGAATAAATATCATTAGAAAGATCAAAGAAAAATTAAATAATTAGTACAAAGAAAAGTGAGAAATCGAAAAACGGACAAAACCCGGTGTTACCGAAAAATTGGGAATGCAACCCGAACAGGGGCATTATGGTCATTTGACATCCCGAAGTGTCTTTTGACCTAAATTTCCATTAAAAATAAATAATATTACACTTAGAAAATAAAATGAAAAATTAGTTTAGTGGTACCTAATACAAATAGCTAAAATCATGGGTTAATGTGGAATAAATGCACATTTGGCTTATTATATGATTATTTGGAGTTAGTGGACCATTAAAGGATTAATTAAACACATAGTGGGGCAGGTGTACTTCCATTACACCATCAGAAAATTTCATCTTCTCCATTGTACCAAAGTTGCCGTGAATGAAGGTGAGAGAAAACTCCATGGGCGTTTCATGCAAGCTCACTTAACCTCCCCATTTTCAACTCCAATCCCTTAAGTGGCTTCATGAAAGTTTGTCTACTCATCACAAGGAAGAGTTTGATACCAAATTTGAGAAGTTTAAGCAAGGTTTAACAAGCTCCAACCATAAGGTAAGTTAGCATTTTTGAAGATTTCTTTGATAAACTTTGTATACATGTTATGGGTGTTGGTTTTGTGAAGGAAATTTTTAAGTTTGAAGAGTATTGAGATATCCATTTTTGGGCAGCCATGTAATCATGTATTGATGAAGTATTTGTACATATAATTGATGAGAATTATGTTGGTTGTGATGATTTAATAACCTAGTGAATTACTTCACACGTATAAGGTGATTTTTGCACTTGGAATGGGATTTAATGAATTGTAGGACACTTGGTGTTGAAGGACAATTTCGGCAGCTTGGGGACACTTGAATAAATGTATGTATTCATGGAAGTGTTGGCAGAATGTTGACATAGAAGGATTGATGGATATGTGTATGAAATTATTTTGTAAAGTGTATGTGAGAATTAGTGATGTTTAGGTGTGTATGTGATTGTATTTAGACTTTGTAAATGTGAACTTTAATTGGTGTATTGAAGATAATTGTAATCTGCCCAAAGTGAGGATAATGTAAAGTGGGATGTGGTTTTGGTAATGTACCAAAACAAATTTGGTAGGGAAGTAAACATATTGCAAGGTAAATGTGTGTAATTGATGTGTGTTAAGCAAAGTAACCAAGGGCAGTGTACATTTTAGCCAATAAGTTTAAATGTGTAACCTCAATTGGTATGAGTCCAATTGGAGGTGGAACTAGGCACAAAATGTGCCAACTTTCATTGAGAAAGCATACCAAAATTCTGCTTGCAAGGTGACCTAAGAAAATGACCAATTCGGATTAGGTGCAATTAGGACCTGAAAAATGACCAATTGGGCAGCAGTGAGTGTTTAGGCCATAACTCACTAAAAACTGGTCCAATTGATCTGAAATTTTAACCATGAATAGTTAAGACCCATACCTACAAGTCTTATGAAGACACAAAAACCCAGAAATGACCATAAGCAAGTCAAAAAGCTTGCACAAGTTCGGGTCCAAAAACTGGCCGAACCAAAGTTGACCAAATTGACCTAAAAATGACATAATTTGATGCCATTTGACCAGCAATAGTGTAATGACCATAACTTGGTCTACTTAACTCGGATTGACCTAAAATTTTGCACCGCGGTCCATAAGACATAGATCTACAATTTTGTAGTTTTGACCGAAACCCGAAAACCGAGGGAACTAGGCCGTCCGGCTAGGTCAAACTAGTATCCCAGAATCCAGCAAATTGCAAGAAAATGCACTAAACAAGGAAATGAGTTTGGTAAAACGTACCAACCCTAAAACCCTATCGAGTGTGACATATTAAGGACACCAAAACCTAATTTTCCTTAAACGCATCGAGGGTCGGTATATTAGGTAATTGAGCAAATAATAGCCTTCAGTGAATTACTTATCGAACATTATCGTTAGAGACAGTTTAATTTAGTACTGAAACACTTCAAATTGTGTTTCTCAGTTACCAAAGACTCAGGAAAAGGGAAGGAAACACTGAGTCCAGACCAGGAGACAATTATCAGAGGTTTGTGCACAGCTAGTTTTTAACTGATTTTGTTTTGAATATTTCATATGATTAAATGACATATTTTCTTATGTATTATGTTTAACAAGCATTGGATTTAATTCAATGATTATTGAAAATTGTTATAGTATGTATGAATTTAGCTTTGTGAAATGGTATTTCCATAAGTATTAAGCATTGTTATGGATTGAATAAATTATGTTTTGGAAAATTGTGATAGAACATGTTTTGAATTGTGATGGTAATTTTCATGGAAAAATGCAAATTTATAATTTGAATTGTGATGAGCATAAAAATTATTGGATATTGGAATTGAATTTGAATCGAATTATATTGTGATTTATGCTCACTAAATGGATTGTAATGTTGTTTTATATCTCACTATAGATGCTTGACTAGGTTATTACCCGTCTCTCTCATTTGTTGAGAAGACAATGGAGTTAGTTGTGTTTTGATTACCATGGTACGTGCACAGGCTTAGATTTTCCTCTGATTTGAGGTTAGATCTAAGTTTATTTTATCGTTATGGCCCTTGCGGAAGATTCATTATTGTGATGGTACTGTGCACGATGATTCGACCTCTTCGACCATAGGGAGTTAGAATCTGATTCGACCTCCCCGACCATAGGGAGTTAGAATCACATCGAAGATGGCCCTATCGGATTAGTCTTGCATAGTTAGTGAGATAAAGAATGATTTGTGAGATACAGCATGGTTTTTGAGCTACGGCGTGGTTTTTGAGATACAACATGGTTTTGAGATAAGGATTGATTTTTGAGATACAGAATGGCTTTTGAATGGTAAGAAATTGTGATTTCAATTATGGTTTATGTATAATTGATTTTGTTGAATTACTTAAATGGTTAGTCATGGTTTGATAAATTGAATTTTGTGATCAAAGTCATTTATACAAATGATTTACATTATTGGCAACGAATATTTTGAGTTTTGAAATTTGATGAGTATTCAGATTCCCAATTTATTTACTGTAAATTTTGTCAATGTATATTGTACTATGTTTTAAATTATAGTTGTGCACCACTGAGTTCACCACTCAGCGATAGCTTTGTATGCTGTCGCAGGTAAGAAGAGCATAGAGCAGTAAGTAAATTTCCTTGAAGATATATTCAGTTCAGCTCCAGGTATATCATAGGTATACCCGTGTACATAGGTTTTGATGTATGCATGTAATAATATGTATGTAAATTATTTGAGCAGTTGTATAGAAACTCTTGTAAAATATTTTGGTATGTAATTAAATGTAAATTATTGTAAATGTAAATTTGAGATTTCATTTACTTGAATAGTTTTGTATTATATTTCTTATATCTTAGTCTTTGAAAAATCACTGCGGATTTGAGTTGAGAAAAATGTTGTGTTGAGAAATATGTTGGAGTTGAGATTTGCAAATACATATTGAAGTGCTTTTTACAGGTTTTCTGAAGAACTGTTTTATCCAAAATACAGAGGGCACTCTGCCAAAATTTTTACAGAAATTTCAAATAATTCTAATGTGTCAATTCTATCACTTCAGTTCAAAAAGGTTTTAACACCTGTAAATAGTGCTCACCACTGTAAAAGAAGTAAGAAAAGTTTTAAAATCCCTTGTAGTGTATTTAATGGGTTATCAGTAGACGGAGTTGGTAATTCATTAGGTATACTACGGGATCATGTTATGCCTTACAGAGGGGTAGGGTGTGACATAATATATTTATGTGTAATAGAAAAGGTCTATTGATATTTTGTTAGAAATTATATTCTTCAGTTATTATTCTTAAGTTTTTAAGAATATGAGTGACATTATTTCTAGCACAAAGTATCATAAATAGGTTCACAATCGAGGATACGTCATAATAAGGACATGACTTATCCAGAAAGATTGTATTCATGTTTGTTACCAAGTTATTTATATGAGATATAAATAAGATGGAATGGTGAGTCTCATGCCATATGACAAACACGATAGGCACTTATAAATGATAAATAGGCCGAACCAGTGACACTTATGACAAGCACATGGAGTTTACTCTTGTCAATGTTTTGTCATAAATCATATCAGTGCATATAATCTTTAGACCTATGATAGCACAGTTATCTTGCATATAGGTGGTTTGAGTTTGATACTGCTTTCATACTTGTACTATGTATGGGTATATGGGCATGTGTTGGCTCCTACTAGTTATATATGGAGGTAGGTATTGATCAAGATGGAATCTGTTCCTCTAAGTAAATAGAGATAAAATCCTAAGTTCATTTAATTGTTCTTGATGTTTCAAGTTCCTGGCCAGGATAGATAGATTTATTCAGAAAAGAGTTTCTGATGAGAAAATCTTTTTAATCAAGAACTAGAATTTAAAGAGAACATAACATTCATAGCAAATGGAGTTTGACATAGACCATGACTCCAACTTGAGTTGGGATTTTGTAACAGAGAGATTCTAGTGTATGGTAACATAAGATTATAGGTTCATTTAAGGTAAACCTTATTACTAATTGGGTGGCCATGGCATGCTATGCTAGGTGTTAACCATGGTCTATGAGGTGCATAAAATGATTTAGAGAAATCATTTATGGTAAGAAAGAGTTCTGATGATATTAAGAGTTGATATCATGTCTCATTGCCAATTAGTGATAAGCCTAGTAAGTCACACACATATACAAGTTATCACCTAATTAAATATGATTTAATTAATTAATTAAAGAGTTTAATTGATTAATTAAATAGGTTTGGTTTGCAATTAGATTGCAAAGTCCCTAGCATGGCTTGAAACCAAATCTAGATTATTGGATGTGTAGTATAAGTTAAATTTATATTTAAAGTGTTTAAATATGAATTTAATTAATGAGAAATTAATTAATAGAGATTAATTAATTAATTTATATTTGATATAAATTGATTAGGAGAAGAGAAATAATTATTTTGGGTTGAGAACTCAAAATTAAGACACAGGGGCATTTTGGTCATTTCACAGTGTGACACGTGGCACTATGACATGGTGACACATGGGATTACACATAAGCTTGCCAAATGTTTTTAATCATGTAAGATGATTAATATTAAGATTAAATATAGGTTTGACACTTGGCACAATGTGATTGGGTCACTCAAACCTAGAGCTAATCAAAGGGTGACATGTGGCAAGGGTTTAATGTGTTAACCTAGCTATATAAGTGTTATTATGAAAAAAGAAAAGCAACCAGCAGCCACTCCTCCTTTGTCACGCCATTTTGAGGCTCTCTATCTATTCTTCTTTATCTCTCATCAATTCAAAGAGATTAGCCATCAATCTCTTGAATTAAGAACACTAGAAATTGTTTCTAGTGTCCTGTTTACATCTTTAATCTCTTAGAAGGCAGAACTTGAATTTCTAATTAATAGAAAAAGCTTTAGAAGCTATTCAAGGGCTGCCATAGGTGTTCTTGGTGTGGACAAACTAAAGGGACAGCATCTGGTGTCCTGAAGATGAATCTCAAAGGCGCAAACACGCTGTAATGCATCAAGAGGTTAGTGTAATCGTTCTTGATTTAATCTAGGGTTTTAAAATTAATCTAATTAATTTTAAAATCTTAAATGGCAAATACAGATCCAAAAACATATTAAAAGAGTTTTAATATGTTGTTTATCATTGAAATCAAATAGATAAAAATAAATCTTGCATGATGCATGTGACCCTAGGTGAAAATTTTTGAATTCAATGGTATAAACTTTTGTTTTTCACGCTTCCGTTCCTTCAGCATTGACTATGGAAGCGGGTGATCATTCAGTCGATCAATCGAAAGAGACTGAGGTACAAGGGGATGCCCCAGCCCTACACAATGTTAGTGGATCAGCCGCACCAGCCCCCTCAGTATCGCAGTTCCCTGCTCAGTTTGCACAGCAGATGGCTGCAATGTTTCAACAAATGGTTGGTAACGTGCCTACTCAAGTCCCACTGCAGACACCAATGGTACAACCACAGTCGTCTGCTAGGCAGTATGACAAATTGACGAAATATGGGGCTACCGAGTTCAAGGGGACAATAGATCCTCTAGAGGCAGAACAATGGTTAGAAAGAATGGATAGAGTGTTCAAGAAGCTACATTGTATAGAGGAGCTCATATTTGAATATTTAGTGTCTCTACTATAGGGGGATGCACATGACTGGTGGAAAACCATTCCCCACAGTCTGGTAGAACCTTCAGTGCTAACATTGTAACACCCTCTCGGTAGCAACTCCGTACATTCTACTGTTCCGGTGACCGGTGTCGTTCCGGATAGCTAGAACGTCCGGAAAAATATTTAAACTAAAGTCAGGAACCATAATTAACTCAAATATTAATAAGAAAAATTTAGGAAAAATTTTTGAAATAAAATACAACCAAGTTAAACGAGCCGGTGCCCAAGCGATGGGTAACCAGAGTGAAGTTGCGGTTCTCGCAACGAGGAGCCCTAGACCCGGGGAAAAATTCATAAAATAATTTTTGGGACTCCAGAGAAGAGTCACTGAGGTTCCTATGGCATTAGAATGCCAAGAAAATACTTAGAAAATTTTTTCAATCGGTACAGACAATTTTGACCCGTTAAGCCAAACGGAGGGCATTTTGGTCATTTCGCCTTCAGAGACGATTTTTGGCCGACTTGTCCAGTTAAGTAAATAATTATTATGATCTAAAATATGAATAAATATTGCTAAAAATTAAATTAAAAATGAATAGAAAAGAAAGAAAAAGAAAGTGACTTAAATGCTTAATTATGACATCACCATGATGTCATTTAAGTGCCCTCCACTAATCACCATTCAACAACACAACAAAGACTCTTTAAAAAGAGAAAAATGGCAAATTAAGAAACCAATTTTCTGGTTCTTCTTCTTCCTCAAAACGTGAACCTCCCCTCCATAACCCTCCATGAAAGTTTCCTTTAATTACTTCTATTTCCCATGAAATTCCACTACTAAACCCTAAGTCACCTTCATTAAAACTTGTCCACTCATCTTGGGGAAGTGTTTGGCAGCCTAGAAAAGGAAGGAAAGTGAAATTTAAGCTTGGAAAATTCTGCCCTACAAGAGGTTAGTGCACCTATCTACTTAAAACCCTTATTTTCTATGTTAGAGACTTGAAATCAATATGAATTTGTGAATTAAATGAACCAAATTTGAGTGTATGCCTACCATGAATTTCGGCAGCCCTATTGAAGGAATAGGAATGAGTGTTTTGTTGGACTTAGAGTGGACTAGAAATGATATTTAAGGTACATATACACAAGTATAATGAATTGGTATGCTAACTAAGGTAATTGGTGTAACCCTTGAATTTGAGCTAGGGTTTAGGAGTGAAAAATTGGACTTGGGTTATGAAATTGTTAAAGAATATTCTAGTGGTCAATTAGTGACCATTTGAGGAAATTTGACCATAATTGGGACTGAAATATAGCATGGCAAAGTGAATGAGTATACTGCCTAGAGAGTGCAGCATGGTGGCTGAGATTCCAGCCCACTTAGACAGCCATAACTTTGGCTGTGTAGGTTCAATTGGTGTTTGGCCAATTGGACATGAAACTAGGCTTATAATGGCACATTTTTTCTGAAGAAACCATGCCCAAAAGACCAATGCAAGTGGACCAAAAGTTGGCTCCAATCTGGATACCCTGCAACAGCACCTGCAGAAATGACCAAATGAACAGTAACTGTTCATTTGGCCATAACTCACTGTAGATATGGTCAATTGACCTGAAATTTTTACAGCAACAATATAAGACATAGAAAAACAACTTTCATGAAGAAACCTACCCCAAATTATGACCAGAACCTAAGCAAAATGGCAGTCACAGTCACTGTTCATGGTACTGTAGATTTGGTAAATTCTGCAGAATTGAAATCCGGCCAGCTGTGGTTTTTGGACCATATCTGGAGCTACAAAACTCCAAATGGAGTGATTCAAAAAAGGAAATTCAAATAAACAAAGTAAGGAACAACTTTCATGTTTACCATTTCCTCAAATTCCCACTGCAACAGTGCTTAATAGAACAGTAAAGTTAAGCTTCAAAAACTGAAAATTCTGCTCTCTTGTGTTAAGCTTATAAATGGTAATGGTGATCACTTCCAACAAGTTTTAAATGCAAAATGTGGTATGTTTGGAGTGTCAAAACCAATGTACCTATTTTCTATCCAAAAGTCAATATTTTTGTTGACCAATGAGGTGAATAGTGACACCAAAACTTGAAATTCAAATGTGAAATTAGAAATGCATCCAGGGGACTTTAAATTGCAATTGGCAATTAATACTAGCAAATGTAAAACTCAAAATGTGGGATCTTGGTGTAATTAGAATTAATATATCCATTAAGTATAAAAAAGTCAACATTTTGGTTGACTAGTAAGGTGAATAGTAATCAAAATGATTAGTAAATTAAGATGAAGACCTAGAACCAATTCTAAGCTTAAATGCTTAGAATTGTATGACAAATGTGGACTATGCATCCTAGTCAAAATTGTTAAAAAGAAATTAAGGCCATAAATTTGAAATCCATGAAATATTTATGGATTACTTGAAACATGAAAAATAAGTCACCTAATTGATATGAATAGATAGTTAGGGCTTATATGCCCATCACAAATGGAATTCATAAAATATTAATAACTCAACTTGAAATATAAAATTTGCAATTACATAAGTAGATTCTTGAATGTATAAATGAGAAAAGGAAAAATGTTTTGAATACAATGGTACATGTGAACCATTGTTTAGAATTGTGATTAATATGAATAACATAAAGAATGAATAAATGAACCATATTAATGTATGAATGAGACATTAGTTCTCATTATTGTAGAAAGGAGAAGTATTTTGAGTACAATGGTATAAAAAGGATAATTGATGTGAATTGTGATCATATAAATGATCAAATGAATGTATGAATTATAATTGAAATTTATTATAAAATAATGAAGTCATAAAACACAATATATTAATATTTAATGATATTATGTGCCCTTGTATTGCCTAGACATGTGTGTCAGATTGGATAGTTTGGCATGCCAATAGGGTATTGTTTTAGCAGTACTGCGAAAGGCTTTATGCCTGTATTCATGGCTTTATGCCCGTATTCATGGCTTTATGCCCGCATTCATGGCATTATGCCAACTGTCACACCCTACCCCTCTGTAAGGCATAACATGATCCCGTAGTATACCTAATGAATTACCAACTCCGTCTACTGATAATCCATTAAATACACTACAAGGGATTTTAAAAACTTTTCTTACTTCTTTTACAGTGGTGAGCACTATTTACAGGTGTGAAAGACTTTGGTGAACTGAAGTGAAACAACTAACTCATTTGATTTATTTGGAATATCTGTAAAAATTTTGGCAAGGTGCCATTTGTATTTTGGACAAAACAGTTCTTCAGAAAACCTGTAAAAAGCACTTCAATATATTTTCAAATCTCAACTCCAACATTTTTATCAACACAACACATTTCTCAAGTCAAATCCACAGTGATTTTCAAAGACTAAGATACAAAGATATAACACAAATTTTACAAGCCAAATAACTCATAATTATTTTACAACTTTACTGTACAACTTAAATTTACAACTGCTCAAAACCAAGAACAAAATATACATACAGTGAATATACATTACAGTACAAAATGCCACATGTGGTATACTCACTATACCCAAAAATCTCTCGCTGGCGATACTAGCAGCCTAGCCTGCTGCCCTGTCTGTCTCTCTACCTGCGACAGCAATAAAAGCTATCGCTGAGACAATGTCTCAGTGGTGCACAACATTAACCAAATACAAATTTTAAATCACAATTCATAAATCATATCAATAGTGGATACTTAAAACCATAGTTAAATTCAAGACAATAAATGTCAACAAGAATTTAAACTCCATTTGTTAATATCACAATAATTTTCAATAAGTCAGATCATGGTTGAATTCAATAGACAATATATGTCAATAAGAGTTTAAATCAATTTCACAATCTCACAATACATAATAACACAATTCGATCAAATAACTGAAGAATACAGTGTTGCCAATCTATAACACAATTTAGGCCATGACACAATTTTTCCATATATGCCGTGTTGTACACCACGACAAGACATGCTCACCCCAATAATCGAAATCAATGAGGGAGGAAGCTAGCTATATAATGAGAACTCATCCATACTCACCTCGGTGGGAAGTCAAAGAGGGAGGAACATAATCATACTCACCCCAGACTGATAAGTCAAAGAGGGAGGAATAATCACACTCACCCCATTAATGGAGGAGGAACATAGTATCAGTGTCATGCCAATTGTGAGTCAAAACAATTCCAAACATTTTATTCAAATGATCCGTAAGAATCCAATAAATTTCCAAAGTTATAATTTCATTCACAAATTGGCAACACAATTCATAATTCACTTCAATTTCCACAAAAACCATTTACAGTGCTTTTCAATCAATAAGTATCCATCAAATACCATTCAAACAATTTTTCACAGTTTCAAACCATTCACAATGTTTTTCAATCAATAAGTGTCCACCAAACACATTCCCACAATTTAAAACAATGATATGCAAATAGTCAATATTTATTTCCATTGAAAATAATTCAAAAGAAAGCTTGTTGTGCACAAACCTCGATGACTGCCCCCGATCCGACTCGTGTTTCCTTCCCTTTTCTCGAGTCTTTGGTAATCGAGAAACACAATTTGAAGTGTTTCAAGACTAATTTAAACTGTCTCTATCGATGGTGTTTGGTAAATAATGCATCAACTCAATTATTCACTTAATCACCTAATATACCGACCCTCGCTATGCTTTTAGGTAAATTAGGTTTTAGTGTCGTTAATATGTCACATTCGATAGGGTTTTAGGTTTGGTATGTTTTACCAAAGTCATTTCCTTGCTTAGTGCACTTTAATGCAAATTGTTGGATTCCGGGATACTGGTTTGACCTAGCCGGACGGCCTAGTTCCCTCGGTTTTCAGGTTTCGGTCAAAACTACAAACTTGTAGATCTAGGTCTTATTGCACGCGGGGCAAAATTTCAGGTCAATCCGAGTTAAGTAGACCAAGTTATGGTCATTATACTATTGCTGGTCAAATGGTACCAATTAGGTCAATTTTTGGTCAATTTGGTCAACTCTGGTTCGGCCAGTTTTTGGACCCGAACTTGTGAAAGTTGTTTGACTTGCTTATGGTCATTTCTGGGCTTTGGTGTCTTCATAAGACTTGTAGGTATGGATCTTAACTATTCTTGGTTAAAATTTCAGGTCAATTGGACCTGGTTTGAGTGAGTTATGGCCTAAACACTCACTGCTGCCCAATTGGTCATTTTTCAGGTCCTAATTGCACCTAATCCGAATTGGTCATTTTTTTAGGTCACCTTGCAAGCAGAATTTTGGCATGGTTTCTCAATGAAAGTTGGCACATTTTGTGCCTAATTTCACCTCAAATTGGTCTCATACCAATTGAGGTTACACATTTAAGGTTATAGGCTAAAATGTGTACTGCCCTCAATATGCTTTTCACACCCCATTCAAAACACATATTTACCTTGCAAAGTTTACTTCCATACCCTACCAAATCAGTTTTGGTACATTACCAAAAGCACTTTCTACTTTACATTAACATTATTTTGGGCAGATTCCAATCAGTCTCAACACACCAATATCATTCACAATTACAATTTCTAAGTACTATTACAAACACACCTAACCATTACAAATTTTACACACACTTTACAAGATCAATCTACATACATATCATCAATCCTTCTAGGTTAATATTCTGCATACATTTCCTTCAATATATACCATTACTCAAGTGTCCCCAAGCTGCCACAAACCATTCTTCAACATCAAAGTGCCGTCCATTTTACAATTTCCCATCCAAGTGCATAAATCACCACATAAACATGAAATAATTCACTAGGTTACTAATTCATCATGATCAACACCATTTCTCATCAATTATATGCACAAATATCTCATCAAAAACGTGACTCATGGCTGTCCAAAATGAAAACAACAATAACCCTTCAAACTCAAAATTTTCTTTCACCAAACTAACACCCATAACATGAACATAAACTTTAACAAAGAAATTCTCAAAAATGCAAACTTACCTTTAATTGTAACTTGCTAAACCTTCATCAAACTTCTCAAAATTAGTATCAATATCTTCCTTGTGATGTGTAGACAAAGTTTAATGAAGAACACTAAGAGGTTGGAGTTGAAAATGGAGACTTAAGAAAGCTTGCATGAAAAATGGCTATGGAGTTTCCTTCACTCTTCAATTCGGCAATTTGAATGCAAATGAGGAAGATGACTTATTCAGCTGCATTTAAGTGTACACATGTCCCACTATGTATTTAATTAATGCCCTTAGTGGTCCACTTAGTCACTTAATCATATAATAAAGTAATTATTCATTTATTCCACATTTAACCCATAATTTCCACTATTTATTTTAGGTACCACCAATTTAATTTTTCATTTTATTTTCTAAGTGTAATACTATTTATTTTTAATGGACATTTAGGTCAAAAGACACTTCGGGATGTCAAATGACCATAATGCCCTGCTCGTTGGCATTCTGATTTTTCAGATACACTGGTTTTATCTGCTTTTTCGATTTCTCACTTTTCTTTGTACTAATTATTTAATTTTTCTTTGATATTTCTAATGATATTTATTCTTCAACAAGGGTCTATTTATGTCCCAAAAATGTTTTCCGTGGTTCCTCGCAAATTGTGGCTAGTCAACGGTCCACGCCGTGACTTCCTGCAAGTCACCCATCGCTAGGGTTCTCGCCGCTTAACTTAGTCACATTTCTTTGCTATTATTTTTCCTTTGTTTTTCTTGTATTTTCTCTTCTTGTATTTCATTATTTTATGTCTCCTCATTCATATTGAAGTGTAGTTCTAGGCTTCCTAGCCGTCCTGGACAAAGACTGGTCACCTGAGCAAAGAGAACGCACTCACCGAACTTAGGGTGTTACAATTCTCCTCGCTTAAATAAATTTCGTCCACGAAATTTTTACCCAGTAGCTATCTTACAATAATCATACGTTTATTTCTCCTTTCTATATGATCGTATAATCTTCTTTTTCTCAAATTTGTATAAGACTTTTAACAATCTAATACAATGTTTACTTTGTTTGGATAACACCAATCTCCTCTTACTATTGTGTTGTCTAATATTTCGGTTCACGTTCCTTCTTGAATGACCCTTGAGGTCATGTTAGAATCATTCATCAGTCATTGGTCCTCTGACCATTCTAGTCCATAGTCTTCCTCACATTCGTAATATTTCTTTGTTACATATGAATCAACTGTTCAAGTCTCTACTTCCATAACTCGTTTTATCTCACAATGTTCTATAACTTACTTCCTTTTGTACTGAACTATAACCTTTCGATATTTTAACTTTTGAGTTTTAGATCCCTAAGTAGGATTTTCAAACTTATTTCTAACAATTAAATTCTATCCTGGCATAACTATGCCAAAACAGATGCCGTTGGCAACTATTCTCATCTAGATGTACTATCGGTTAGTACGTAGCTCTACACAATAATCTCAAGTTAGTACTGTAATCTGCAGCTTACAGTATAAACATCAAGAACATTGCATAGTTACTACGATACATCCCAATAGATCAAACTTTGTTATCTTTTATTCTTTTTGAATTCACTGATATTCGAATCTTATTCTGATTACAATATCCATTAGCAATTTCTAACAGTAACCTCCTTGCCCTTATCACGAGCAATTCCATTATCGTGATCTTACTTTTACGCCCTCTTGCCTTACATTAAGTATGCTCACTAATTATCTTTATAATTTATGTTGTGTTTGAAAATAATTTTCTACGATACACTCTTTCAAAACTAATTTCACTTATTATCACAATCCTTATCTTAAGTTATAATCACTAATGCGTCAATATTTATTCCTCTCAGAACGAATAACAACAGAACATATAGTTCTAACACTAATGTAAAAATATGAAAATTCCGTGTCAAACAATACATATATAAATCTCGGTTGCTAATTGAGAAAGTACCAAAGAATGATGTCAAAAGTCTCAGTCTCTTTTCTGTCAGATAGCGTATACTCTCGTTGAAGCATCACCTGCTTTGGCCGATTCACAAGAGTCCGACTTCTAGGTGTACTACCCTACCTCTACCTTTGCCTCTACTAACCGATGGTGAACTCTTTGGGGTAGAAACTTGGGTTGATCCCTTTGGTGTAGTAAATGATCCGTAACGACTGGATTTACACAATCCTTAGCAAAATGACCAGTCTCTCCATAATTAAAGCATGCTCCTACGGCTCTATAACATACCCCACTATGTGGTTTACCACAAGTTTCACAAAGTCGATCTGACAGCGCATTTCTAGGTTTCTGTTGAGTTGGCTGATCGGATCGAGGTGGTTTCTGTCCAAAAGATCTATCTCTACCGGACTTCTTACTATCTCCGTCAGATCCCCAAAGTTTTTCCTCTTTCCAAGAGGGACCACTAGAACTATGTTCACTGACTTTCCTCTTTTTCTCGCTTCTCTCGATTTCTTTTCTCAAGAGCCGCTTGATTCAATTCTTTCTAATTCTAGTGCTTTAGAAATAAGTTCAGTGATGTTGTTATGTTTGAATACGACCACGTGTAATCTGATACTAGGCTTCAAGCCTGTTTGAAACCTCTTACATCTCTCCCTGCTGGTAGAAAGTAGACTTATCGTGATAATGGCTTAGGCGGAGAATTCCCTTTCATACTCACCACCGACCGCCTGCTTGGACTTAGGTATTCTTGAAGCTTCTGGTTTACATAATCATCAGGGACATATTTTTGCCGGAATTCACTTAGGAAGTCATTCCATGTTAGCACTGTTGGTTCTACCAGACTGTGGGGGATGGTTTTCCACCAGTCATTAGCATCCCCTCAGAGCAAAGATACCGAGTACTCAACCGAGCTCCTCTGCAATGCGCTTTCTTGAATACCCTATCCATCCTCTCTAACCATTGTTTAGCTTCTAGAGGATCTATTGTCCCCTTAAACTCAGAGCCCCATACTTCATCAATTTGTCATATTGTCTAGCGTAAGATCGTGGTTGTACCACCGTGTGCGTATTGGGACTTGAGTAGGCACATTACCATCCATTTGTTGGAACATTGCAGCCGTCACGAGCGAATCGAGCAGTAGAATCGCGATCTGCAGGTGGTGCTCTTGAACCACTGACATTATGTATGGTTGGGGCATCACCTTGCACATCAGCAACAATAGATTGATCGACTTAACTATCAACATATTCAATAGTCAATGCTAGTATCTTATACCTCCTTAACAATTAATACAACGATATTTCATCCCGTTAGTGCATATTTATAATGTAATGTACTGTATGTATCAAACAATGATATTGAGCCTTGTTATCGTGAAGAAAGAATATACAAATGACAGGTGAAAACAGAATTTAAAAACTTTTCTCTGATAACACTAAAACATGTCACACCCTACAACACTGTAAGGCATAACATGATCCCATAGAATAACTAATGAATTACCAACTCCGCTTCATCGATAATCCATTAAATACACTACAAGGGATTTTAAAACTTTTCTTACTTCTTTTACAAAGTGGTGAGCACTATTTACAGTGTGTGAAAGACTTTGGTGAATCAAGTGAAACAACTAACTCATTTGATTTATTTGGAATATCTATAAAAATTTTGGCAAGGTGCCATTTGTATTTTGACAAAGCAGTTCTTGTAAAACTCGTAAAAAGCACTTCAATATATTTTCAAATCTCAACTCCAACATTTTTATCAACACAACACATTTCTCAAGTCAAATCCACAGTGATTTTCAAAGACTAAGATACAAAGATATAACACAATTTTTACAAGCCAAATAACTCATAATTATTTTACAACTTTATCAGTACAACTTAAATTTACAATCGCTCAAAACCAAGAACAAAATATACATACAGTGAATATACATTACAAGACAAAATGCCACATGTGGTATACTCACTATACCCAAAAATCTCTCATGGCGATACTAGCAAATTTAGCCTCGCCTGTCTGTCTCTCTACCTGCGACAGCAAATAAAGCTATCGCTGAGACAATGTCTCAGTGGTGCACAACCTTAACCAAATACAAATTTTAAATCACAATTCATAAATCATATCAATAGTGGATACTTAAAACCATAGTTAAATTCAAGACAATAAATGTCAACAAGAATTTAAACTCCATTTGTTAATATCACAATAATTTTCAATAAGTCGATCATGGTTGAATTCAATAGACATGATATGTCAATAAGAGTTTAAATCAATTTCACAATCTCACAATACATAATAACACAATTCGATCAAATAATCAAGAATACAGTGTTGCCAATCTATAACACAATTTAGGCCATGACACAATTTTTTCCATATATGCCGTGTTGTACACCACGACAAGACATGCTCACCCCAATAATCGAAATCAATGAGGAGGAAGCTAGCTATATAATGAGAACTCATCCATACTCACCTCGCATCGGGAAGTCAAAGAGGGAGGAACATAATCATACTCACCCTGCATCGATAAGTCAAAGAGGGAGGAATAATCACACTCACCCCATTAATGGAGGAGGAACATAGTATCAGTGTCATGCCAATTGTGAGTCAAAACAATTCCAAACATTTTATTCAAATGATCCGTAAGAATCCAATAAATTTCCAAAGTTATAATTTCATTCACAAATTGGCAACACAATTCATAATTCACTTCAATTTCCACAAAAACCATTTACAGTGCTTTTCAATCAATAAGTATCCATCAAATACCATTCAAACAATTTTTCACAGTTTCAAACCATTCACAATGTTTTTCAATCAATAAGTGTCCACCAAACACATTCCCACAATTTAAAACAATGATATGCAAATAGTCAATATTTATTTCCATTGAAAATAATTCAAAAGAAACAGTTGTTGTGCACAAACCTCTGATGACTGTCCCTCGATCCGACTGTGTTTCCTTCCTTTTCCGAGTCTTTGTAAATCGAGAAACACAATTTGAAGTGTTTCAAGACTAATTTAAATCGTCTCTATCGATGGTGTTTGGTAAATAATGCACTGAACTCAATTATTCACTTAATCACCTAATATACCGACCCTCGTTGCGTTTTAGGTAAATTAGGTTTTAGTGTCGTTAATATGTCACATTCGATAGGGTTTTAGGTTTGGTATGTTTTACCAAAGTCATTTCCTTGCTTAGTGCACTTTAATGCAAATTGCTGGATTCCGGGATACTGGTTTGACCTAGCCGGACGGCCTAGTTCCCTCGGTTTTCGGGTTTCGGTCAAAACTACAAACTTGTAGATCTAGGTCTTATTGCACGCGGGGCAAAATTTCAGGTCAATCCGAGTTAATTAGACCAAGTTATGGTCATTATACTATTGCTGGTCAAATGGTACCAATTAGGTCAATTTTTGGTCAATTTGGTCAACTCTGGTTCGGCCAGTTTTTGGACCCGAACTTGTGAAAGTTGTTTGACTTGCTTATGGTCATTTCTGGGCTTTGGTGTCTTCATAAGACTTGTAGGTATGGATCTTAACTATTCTTGGTTAAAATTTCAGGTCAATTGGACCTGGTTTGAGTGAGTTATGGCCTAAACACTCACTGCTGCCCAATTGGTCATTTTTCAGGTCCTAATTGCACCTAATCCGAATTGGTCATTTTTTTAGGTCACCTTGCAAGCAGAATTTTGGCATGGTTTCTCAATGAAAGTTGGCACATTTTGTGCCTAATTTCACCTCAAATTGGTCTCATACCAATTGAGGTTACACATTTAAGGTTATAGGCTAAAATGTGTACTGCCCTCAATATGCTTTTCACACCACCCTAAATCAGTTTTGGAACATTACAAAAAGCAATTTCTAATTTACATTAAAATTATTTTGGGCAGATTCAATCAGCCTCAACACACCAATATCATTCACAATTATAATTTCTAAGTACTTTACAAACACACCTAACCATTACAAATTTTACACACACTTTACAAGATCAATCTACATACATATCATCAATCCTTCTAGGTTAATATTCTGCATACATTCCTTCAATATATACCATTACTCAAGTGTCCCCATTTCCCATCCAAGTGCATAAATCACCACATAAACATGAAATAATTCACTAGGTTACTAATTCATCATGATCAACACCATTTCTCATCAATTATATGCACAAATATCTCATCAAAAACGACATGGCTGCAAAAAAAAAAAACAACAAATAACCTTCAAACAAAAATTTTTTTTCACCAAAACTAACACCCATAACATGAACATAAACTTTAACAAAGAATTCTCAAAAATGCAAACTAACTTGCTAAACCTTCATCAAACTTCTCAAAATTAGTATCAATATCTTCCTTGTGATGTGTAGACAAAGTTTAATGAAGAACACTAAGAGGTTGGAGTTGAAAATGGAGACTTAAGAAAGCTTGCATGAAAAATGGCTATGGAGTTTCCTTCACTCTTCAATTCGGCAATTTGAATGCAAATGAGGAAGATGACTTATTCAGCTGCATTTTAAGTGTACACATGTCCCACTATGTATTTAATTAATCCCCTTAGTGGTCCACTTAGTCACTTAATCATATAATAAAGTAATTATTCATTTATTCCACATTTAACCCATAATTTCCACTATTTATTTTAGGTACCACCAATTTAATTTTTCATTTTATTTTCTAAGTGTAATACTATTTATTTTTAATGGACATTTAGGTCAAAAGACACTTCGGGATGTCAAATGACCATAATGCCCCTATTCGGGTGGCATTCCTGATTTTTCGGTATTACCGGGTTTTGTCTGTTTTTCGATTTCTCACTTTTCTTTGTACTAATTATTTAATTTTTCTTTGATATTTCTAATGATATTTATTCTTCAACAAGGGTCTATTTATGTCCCAAAAATGTTTTCCAGGGTTCCTCGCAGTCCAGGGCTAGTCAACGGTCCACGCCGTGACTTCCCGGTGCGGTCACCCATCGCTAGGGTTCTCGGCTCGCTTAACTTAGTCACATTTCTTTGCTATTATTTTTCCTTTGTTTTTCTTGTATTTTCTCTTCTTGTATTTCATTATTTTATGTCTCCTCATTCATATTGAAGTGTAGTTCTAGGCTTCCTAGCCGTCCGGACAGCACTGGTCACCGGAGCAGTAGAACGCACTACCGAACTTAGGGGTGTTACACCAACATTCATGGCTTCTATGCCCGATTATGTGTTATCATGGCTTTCTAGCCATACTGACTGCATACGTGGTTGACGTTCTGCGTCCCATGGTATGATGGCCCGAGGCACCAAGGTATCCAGTGCCAACGACCCGTTATCCAGTTTAGTCAGCCTGTCATAGGTTACTTGGGCAGTGAAATTTATTGAGATAAGTTAAGAATATTAGCAATTTAAAATATTAGAAATTAAATAAAATAAATGAGTAAGATGACCTAAAATAAATTAGAATAGTTATTTATTAGAAAGAATCGAAATGAACTGGACAGATATTAAAATTTACTTATTATGAGATAATCTGAGATAACGTAGCAAGTATTGGGAAAATGCTAAAAGATTAGCAAAGAAAATTATAAAATAAATAAATATTGCAAATGAGACTTATATAATAATATAAGCATAAATTTATTATTTTCATATCATTTTTTTTTCTTGTACAATATTACTATACATTGGCGAAATAAACGCTTCCAAAGAAGACTAAATTAGGATAAAACATATTAAATTTTAGAAACCGCATGTGAAGTATAAATAGATCTTAATTATTTGAATGATGTTTTATTTCTATCTTTATTTGTATATTATTTCCTTGTTATATTATTGCACCACTAAGCAGCAATGCTTAGCGCGATGGAATTGTTTCCTCGCGCAGGTACTGAAGCTAGAACTCACTGGACGTTTGACTGGAAATTTTGAGAGTTCAGATCTGCAGAGTGTCAAAGGTTGTCACCTCCTCAGCAATGCATGTAGATAGGGCTCACATTAAGCATATCATGTATTTTGTGTATGTTAATTATTTCTTATATTGTAATATAAATTAGCAAATTGCAATTAATTTGTATATCATGTAAATTATGAAATTTTGTAATTATTTTGTAAATTATGTAAATTAAGGAAATTTGAAAATTTTGCTTATGTAAATTGAGAATGTTTACATATGAATTGAGTACGAATGGAAATGTATGGAAATGATTATGAAATTGAGTTATATGAATGAGATGTGAATAATGAGATGAATGATTGAGAAATGAAATTGAAAAATGTTGAGATTTGATATTGGAGTTTGAGAGTGATGAGATATAAATATTGGAAGTGTTTTTCACAGGTTCCGAAGAACTGTTTTCTCCATTTTTAGCCGGTACTCCGCCGAATTTTCTTTAAAATTTTCGGAACCTCAAATAAATAATAATTTTGATAAATGGCTTAAATAAATTATATTCCATAAACTATATTCAAAACTATGACAAAAAAATTAATTAAGGAAAAAAAATAGTGTGCCAGTACACCGTGTGACATATCTTACCCGGATATACTGTAGACGGGTAAGGGGTGTCACAAACATGGAATGGTTTTCTACAGGAGTTCAGACAAAAATATGTCCCTGATGCTTATGTGGACCAGAAGCTATAGGAGTTCCTAAGTCTGAAATAGGGGAGTAGATCGGTGGCTGAATATGAAAGGGAATTTTTCCGCCTGAGCCATTATGCAGTAAGTCTACTTTCTACCAGTAGGGAGCGATGTATGAGGTTTGAAACTGGCTTGAAGCCCATTATCAGATTACAAGTGGTCGGATTCAAACATAACAACTTCTCTGAGCTTATTTCTCAAGCACTAGAATTAGAAAGAATTGAATCTGAAGCGGCCCCTGAGAAAAAGAAATCAGAGAAGACAGAAAAAGAGGGAAAGTCAATAGAACAGAGTTCCAGTGGTCCTACTAGAAAGAGGAAGAACCATGGGGGACACAGCAGGAGTGGTAAGAAGTCTGGTAGGGGGGAGGTTTTCAGGACAGAAACCTCCTCTATCTGGTCAGCAGAGTACCAGAAGTTCCTACCCTCCCCGCCAATGTGAAACTTGTGGTAGAAACCATGGTGGGGTATTCTATAAGGCCATAGGAGCCTGTTATAACTGTAGAGGCACAGGACACTTTGCCAAGTACTGCACCAGTGCCCGTAGAGTTGGGCCACCTCCTACTACTACTGAAGGGTCAGTTCGGAGTCCTGCCATCAGAGGTTCACAACCACCTAGCAGAGGTAGAGGCAAGGGTAGAGGTAGTCCAGCAGGCAGCTAAGGCACAGTGAATCAATCAGAGCAAGGTAGTGCTCCAGTCAGAGTTTACGCAATGAGACAGAGAGAAGAGGCCGAGACATCTAATATTGTGGCTGGTACTTTCTCATCTTTTAATCAAGATGTGCTTGTGTTATTTGATCCGGGTTCTAGCCATTCCTATGTGAGTACTAGCATCATTGATTTCATTGCTATTCCGTGTGTGAAGATGGACTTTGAGGTGCTAGTAACAAGTCCGCTAGGACAGGAGGTCAGGGTCAATAAAATGTATAGAGATTGTCCTTTGGTGATCCAAGGACACACTTTTCTGTCTGATCTCATTGAAATGCCCTTCAGAGATTATGATATCATCTTGGGCATGAATTGGTTAGCCAGGCATCACGCCTCACGCCATGATTGATCAGAGATCAAGATCCACTTTTGGTCTCCCTCAGTACAGTGATGTGGTAATACATGGGGAGAGGCAGCTATTGCCATCAAACATCATTTCGGCTGCACTAGCCAGAAAAATGATCAGAAAGGGGTGTGAAGCATACTTGGCACATGTGGTAGACACCTAAGTGGGGAGTCCAGTGTTGAGGGACATCCCTACAGTATATGACTTTCCAGATGTGTTTCCTGATGAAGTGCCAAGATTACCTCCAAAAAGAGAGGTGCAGTTTGAAATTAATGTTCTGCCCAGTGTGGATCCAATCTCCATAACACCATATAGAATGGCACCAGCAGAGTTGAAGGAGTTGAAGGTACAGTTGCAAGAACTACTTGAAAAGGGCTTCATCCGCCCTAGTGTGTCACCTTGGGGAGCGCTAGTATTGTTTGTTAAGAAGAAAGATGGCACCCTCCGCTTATGTATTGACTACCGGCAGTTGAATAAGGTGACAATAAAGAACAGATATCCATTGCCTCACATTGATGATCTGTTTGATCAGTTGAAGGGTGCAGCTGTATTCTCCAAAATTGATTTGCAATCTGGTTATTATCAGTTGAAAGTGCAAGAGCATAGTATTCCAAAAACTGCTTTCAGAACTCGATATGGCCACTATGAGTTTCTGGTAATGCCATTCGGGTTAACAAATGCTCCAGCTGCTTTTATGGATCTGATGAACACTATCTTCAAACCATATCTCGATCAATTTGTGGTGGTGTTTATTGATGATATTTTGATATATTCGAGGAATGCAAAGAATCATGACAGACATCTGTGGATTGTACTGCAGACTTTAAGGGAGAAACAGCTATACGCCAAATTGTCAAAATGTGAATTTTGGCTGAAAGAAATCTCCTTCTTGGGACATGTTGTGTCAGCTGAAGGGATCAAGGTAGATTCCAGCAAGGTAGAAGCTATCCTTAATTGGAAGTCGCCCAGGAATATCACAGAAATTTATAGTTTTCTAGGTTTAGCTAGATATTACTGCTGGTTTGTTAAAGGGTTTTCTATGTTAGCTTCTCCACTGACCAAGCTGCTTCTAAAAGATGTAAAATTTCAGTGGACAGATAGATGCCAGCAGAGTTTTGTTGAGTTGAAGAGGTGTTTGACTGAAGCTCCAGTCCTTACTTTACCTACGCCGGGTAAAGAGTATACAGTTTATAGTGATGCTTCTCACAATGGGTTAGGCTGTGTACTGATGCAAGATTGAGATGTCATTGCATATGTATCACGCCAGCTGAAACTGCATGAGAGGAACTACCCAACACATGATTTGGAGCTAGCAGCTATTGTTTTTGCTCTAAAGATCTGGAGATACTATTTTTATGGAGTGAAATGCCACATTTACACAGATCACAAGAGCTTGAAGTACTTAGGTACCCAGAAGGAATTGAATTTGAGGCAGAGGAGATGGTTAGAACTAATTAAAGACTATGATTGCTTAATAGACTATCAGCCAGGGAAAGCAAATGTGGTGGCTGACGCCTTAAGTCGCAAGACTAAGGCAAGTCTTAGAGTTTCTCCTTTGTCTATGGTACATGAGTTAAAAGCACAGCATGCCAGTTTAGAGATTGATGGTGAGGGGCAGACAGTAGTTGCAAGGCATGTACAGCCAGTGTTGATTAATCAGATCAGAATGGCTGCTCAGAGTGATGATAAATATCAAAAGCTATTGAAAGAAGTCCAGCAAGGTAAGAAACCTGAATTCTCTGTGAGAGATGATGGTTTATTGCTACATCAGGGCAGAATGTGCGTTCCTAGTGATGTGGAATTGAGACAGATCATTATGAAGGAAGCACATGAGTCTCCTTTTGCTATGCATCCTGGTGGAACTAAAATGTACAGAGGGCTGAAAGAGCATTACTGGTGGATGGGTATGAAGAGGGATAGAGCTAAATTTGTTTCCAAATGCCTAACTTGTCAGCAAGTGAAGGAAGAACATCAAGTTCTAGCTGGTTTGTTACATCCATTGCCAGTACCAGAGTGGAAATGGGAACGGATAACTATGGATTTTGTTACGGGACTTCCGAGGACACAGAATAGTCATGATGCAGTATGGGTTATAGTTGACAAACTAACCAAGTCTGCTCACTTTTTGCCAGTTCAGATGGACTATAGCCTGGAAAGGTTGGCCAGATTGTACATATATGAAATTGTAAGACTGCATGGAGTGCCAGTATCGATTGTATCTGACAGAGATCCTAGGTTCACTTCTAGATTCTGGGGTAGTCTACAGAGAGCCCTAGGAAACTAAATTGAACTTCATCACAGCATTCCACCCACAGACAGATGGCCAGTCTGAGAGGATAATTTAGATATTGGAGGATATGCTACGGGCTTGTGTGATTGAGTTTGAAGGTAGTTGGGATACACACTTGCCTTTGATTAAGTTTGCTTATAACAACAGCTACCAATCAATCAGTGGGATGCATCCATATGAAGCTTTGTATGGCAGTAAGTGCAGAACTCCCCTATGTTGGGATGAAGTAGGTGAAAGGAAAATGATTGGGCCAAAAATTGTTCAGCAGACAGAGGAAAAGATCAGATTGATCAGAAATCGACTCAAGGCTGCATCAGACAGTCAAAAGTCCTATGTTGATCTGAAGAGAAGAGATATTGAATATGCAGTGGGTGAGAAGGTATTCCTTAAAGTTTCTCCTTGGAAAAGGATTATGAGATTTGGCAGAAAGGGGAAACTGAGTCCTCGTTTCATTGGACCATATGCGGTTCTGGAAAGAGTGGGTCCTTTGGCATTGTAGAAAGAGATGATTCTCATTGATTTCAATTAATCTGTACATGGGTATATATATACAATTGATTCCTATAATTGTGTTCTACTAATTAGGAAGAAATCCTAAATAAGAAATCCTAAATAGGAATACAGAATACAAAATATACAGAGAAATAATATAGTGATTGATTTTCCATAACATAGTGATTGACTTTCCATAACACTCCCCCTCAAGTTGGAGCATAGATGTTAATCATGCCCAACTTGTTACAAATGTAGTCAATCCTAGCTCCATTCAGAGCTTTTGTGAAAAAATCTCCTAACTGCTCTCCAGTTTTGATGTGTCCTGTTGAGATGATCTGTTGTTGAATCTTTTCACGAATAAAGTGACAATCAATCTCAATATGTTTGGTCCGCTCATGAAACACCGGATTAGAAGCAATATGAAGAGCAGCTTGATTATCACACCACAATTTCGCAGGCAGGGAGGTCTTAAAACCTGTCTCATCTAGTAATTGAAGTATCCACATTACCTCACATACTGATTGTGCCATGGCTCTGTATTCGGATTCAGCACTAGATCGAGAAACTACACTCTGCTTCTTGCTTCTCCAAGACACCAAATTTCCTCCAATAAAAATGCAATATCCAGTAGTTGACCTCCTATCAACCTTAGATCCAGCCCAGTCGGCATCTGAAAAACATTCAACATTCAAATGCCCATGATTACCATATAGCAAACCTTTGCTGGAGCGCCCTTTAGATAACACAAGATTTGTTCCAAGGCTTCCCAATGAGCAACAGTTGGGGAAGACATAAACTGACTTACCACACTAACGGCATAAGCAATGTCAGGACGAGTGACTGTAAGGTAGTTCAATTTTCCTACCAATCTCCTGTATCTCTCTGGATCTTCAAACAACTCACTATCCCCTGCTAACAATTGTAAAGTTGGAGTCATTGGTGCACTACAAGGCTTAGCACCTAATTTTCTTGTCTCTGTCAATAGATCGAGGACATATTTTCTTTGAGACAAGAAAATACCCTTCTTACTTCTCATAACTTCGATACCCAAGAAATACTTTAACAATCCCAAGTCTTTGGTCTGAAACTGAGTTTGGAGGAAGGTTTTAAGAGATGAAATACCTGCAGAGTCACTCCCAGTGATGACAATGTCATCCACATAGACTACCAAGAGAATTAGACCAGCCTCAGATTGCCTGTAAAATACTGAGTGATCACACTTACTCTTTTGCATACCAAATTCCTGTACTGCTTCACTGAATCTCCCAAACCATGCCCTAGGACTTTGTTTCAAGCCATAAAGAGACTTTCGAAGCCTACAAACTTTACCCAACTCCCCCTGAGCAACAAACCCAGGTGGTTGCTCCATATACACCTCCTCCTGAAGATCACCATGAAGGAAAGCATTCTTGATATCCAATTGATGCAGGGGCCAATCATATGTAGCTGCTAAAGAGATAAACAAGCGAATAGAAGTAAGTTTAGCTACAGGAGAAAAAGTATCAAAGTAATCAACCCCATATGTCTGAGCATATCCTTTTGCTACAAGGCGTGCTTTTAACCTAGCCACGTAACCATCGATTTACCTCATCAGATATACCCATTTGCAACCAATAGCTTTCTTACCAGTGGGTAAAGGCAATAGTTCCCATGTACCATTAGCATCTAAAGCCTCCATTTCCTCTTTCATATCATCACACCTGCCAGGATGAGACAGTGCCTCATCAACAGTATTAGGAATAGGAACAGAGTCTAAAGAAGTAACAAAACACCGAGAACAAGAAGACAATTGATTATAAGAAACAAAAGAAGAGATAGGGTAAGTACATGAACGTTTACCTTTACGAAGAGCAATGGGTAAGTCTAGATCAGAATCATGATCAGTATGAGGTATAGGACCTCCCAACGAAGTAGCTGGTGGAGGATCTGAGTCAGGAATCTCCAATCTCCTGGAATAAACATGAACAATGGGAGGTCGAGTAGGTCTAGAGACAGAAGGAACAGGCTGTGGGAGAGGACTAGACATTGGTTGGACAGTATATATTAAGAGATCATCCTCCTCCCCCTGACTCTCATACACAGATGATGGAGGAAAAAATGGAGTGGACTCAAAAAATGTGACATCTGTAGAAACAAGATAACGATTAAGAGTAGGAGAGAAACAACGGTACCCTTTTTGGAGCCGGGAGTACCCAAGGAAGACACATTTGAGAGATTTTGAATCCAATTTAGTAACCTGTGGATGAACATCACGCACAAAACAGGTACAACCAAAAATACGGGGTTCAATAGGGAACAAAGATTTTGTAGGAAACAAAGTAGTATAAGGAATATCCCCATTAAGGACAGAAGACGGCATACGATTGATCAAAAAACATGCCGTAGAAACTGCATCCGCCCAAAAGTATTTAGGTACTTTCATCTGAAAAAGAAGAGCACGAGTTACTCGAAGAAGATGACGATTTTTTCTTTCGGCCACGCCATTTTGGGATGGGGTATCCACACAGGAAGACTGATGAAGAATGCCATTTTGTGTCATATAAGGCTGAAATTGTGCTGAAAAGTATTCTTTGGCATTGTCACTTCTTAATATGCGCACAGAAATATTAAATTGAGTTTTGATTTCATTACAAAAGGCACAAAATATAGAAAACAACTCAGAACGATTCTTCATTAAATATAACCAGGTAACATGAGAGTAATCATCAACAAAAGTAACAAAATAACGAAATCCAGTTTTAGATGTAACAGAATAAGGACCCCAAACATCAGAATGAACTAACTCAAAAGGAGATGAAGCCCGTTTATTGACTCTAGACACAGAAGGCAAACAATGATGTTTTGCAAACTGACACGACTCACATTATAGTACTGATAAAGATTGAAATTGAGGACACAGCTTCTTCATGGTAGACAAAGAAGGATGATCCAATCTACAATGAGCTTCAAGAGGTGTTAAGGTAATGGAGCAAACAAGCGACCGCGGTACATGATTTTCTAAAATGTAGAGACCACCTGACTCGCGTCCTCTACCAATAATCTGCTTCGTCGTAAGATCCTGAAACAAACACTGATCAGGAAAAAAGGAAACACAACAATTTAAGGTACGAGTAAGTTTACTAACAGAAAGTAGATTAAAAGAGAATTTTGGTAGACACAAAACAGAAGACAAAGAAATTGACGAAGTCGGGTTCGATTCGCAGCCCAACCCATGACACAAGAAGTAGAGCCATTAGCTAAAGTAACAGTAGAGGAAGTGAGATTAGACTGAAAAGCAGATAGAAGACTAGAATTACCTGTCATGTGATCTGTCGCACCAGAATCAATAACCCATTTGGATGAAGAAGACACAAGGCATGTAGTGGATTTACCTGACTCAGCGATCGCAGTGACAGGGGAACTGGTAGGCTTTAGAGATGCCTGATACTGGGAAAATTGTGCAAAATCCTCTGCAGATACCAAAATAGTTTTCTCAGAGGAAGATACTGTAGAATTCTCTGCTACCATATTTGCCATTTGTGATCGCTGATTTTTTCTCTTAAGTTGCGGACAATTATATTTTGTATGGCCAGGCTCATGGCAATAATAACAAATGACTCCTCTTGAGTCCTTATTAGAACTAGCCTCTCCATTACGCTGATTACTTCTGTTGCCTGTAATTCCTCCTCTACTTCCTCTTCTATTACCCTATTGTCCATTTGGATTACGGCTAATAAGAGCACTACTGGCAGGCTGTGAAGATTGAGTACTCTCTGTACGAAGGACCCGTGTGAACATTTCATGCAAAGAGGAAATCTCGTAATCGAGAGGATCTCGAGATTTAGCGCCTCATACTCGAAGGAAGGCCTGCAAGAAAACTCATAATACCATTGTTCTCCGTTGGGCTGTTGAACTTTTACTGTGACTAAAAGGCAACAATACATTAAGTTCCTCATATACCCGTTTAAAATCCATAAAATAAGCCGTGAGAGACTTATCCTCTTTCTCAAAGACCAGAGAATGCCTTACAAACATCATAAATACGGGAGATATTCCCTTTACCAAAATACAGAAAATCTAAGTAATCCATCAATTCCTTAACAAATTCACAGTGATTAATTAAACTAATTACCTCACTATGAATTGAGTTCCGAAGCTGCAAAAACAACCGAGCATCCTCCCTTAGCCAAGTTTGTCGTGTATCATCAGTGGGTGGATCTTTAGTAAGGTGATCATCCTTATCAATGCTACGCAAATAGACCCTAACAGTCTTACTCCACTCTAGGTAATTCGAACCATTAAGTTTGTGTTCCGTGATCTTAGTCATCACCGGAATCACATTAGAAATAACATTTTTATTGTCTGCCATTTGTTGAGACAAAAAAAACTAACCGAAACACTAATCCAAAGTGCTTATAGCAGCAAAATAACCCAAAATCACAAATCAAGAAAATACCAAAATAGGATCTGAGAGCCAAACCTCAGAAGTCCTTTAATGGTTATACTGGATCAGGCAACAGCACACAGTGGTGGAATGAGGGGGTTGAGACGACGCCAGCGATGTTGATCGGGGTTGAAACGCGGCCGGGCGCCAAGGTCTCTCCTGAGCTGGGTAGTGAGAACAAATAGTCACCCTAGATTGATGACCTGCTCTGATACCATGTAGAAAGAGATGATTCTCATTGATTTCAATTAATCTGTACATGGGTATATATATACAATTGATTTCTATAATTGTGTTCTACTAATTAGGAAGAAATCCTAAATAAGAAATTCTAAATAGGAATACAGAATACAAAATATACAGAGAAATAATATAGTGATTGATTTTCCATAACATAATGATTGACTTTCCATAACAGGCATATCAGCTAGCATTACCTCCAGAGCTAGAAAGGATACACAGTGTCTTCCATGTGTCCATGTTAAGGAGGTACAGATCTGACCCATCTCATGTACTATCAGTTGAAGAGATTGAGGTAAATCCAGACCTCTCATATGATGAAAAACCCATAGAAATTCTGGCATATGAGTTGAAGCAGCTGAGGAATAAACAGATACACTTGGTTAAAGTGCTGTGGAACCATCATTCAGGCCAGGAAGCTACTTGGGAACATGAAGAGGATATGAGGAGACAACACCCACAGCTGTTCAAAGACTAATGCCAAGTAAAATTTCGAGATGAAATTTAATTTAAGGGGGGGAGAATTGTAACACCCTTATGCTCGGTAGTGCATTCTACTGTTCCTGTGACCAATGTTGTCCAGACAGTTAGGATGCCTAGGACTACACTTAGATATGGGTGAGGAGACATAACATAATGAAATACAAGAAAAGAAAATATAAGAAAAACAAAGAAAACATAATAGCAATGAAATGTAACCAAGTTAAACGAGCCGAGAACCCTAGCGATGGGTGACCGCACCGGGAAGTTGCAGCATGGACCGTTGTCGACACCATATTTTGGTCGATCCTCAAAATCAATAAAACTTCGAAACCGATCCCCAGTACTAAGTCTCCCTGTGACAGCTAATCACATTTCCGATCCCACTTTGATAGACAGTCACATTTCCGATCTCTCCTCACAAAGAATTGAATCAATGCTAAGTCCTTACATCAGTCAAAGCCTTACCTATCTCTCAAACCCATTGTCGAATCTCCGGACCAGTCAAGTATATTCCTTATCTCTGTTGACAAACGAAATGAACTGACACTAGATCTTTTCTTACCAGTTTTATTGCCGATCTCCCTTTCAAAAGTTTAAGAGCTAAGGTTTTGGTCCGGTTTAATGAGGATTCCGGTCTTAAGTGTTCAAGTCAAATTTCCATTTTTAATCAAGTCCCGTTCAGCATTTCTTCCCTACTGATCTCATGCTTATTGTGCTTTCCGATCTCTTACGCTTAGATTAATAATTGCATTTAGTTCTTGTTTTGCTATGCTCAGACAATCAAATACTTAGGCAATTTAGAGATTTTCCAATCACATCCAATCATTGAACAAAGAGCGATTTAATTTCATACCAACATTTGTACAAGTTATTCGGCTGGGGGATCACCCCCAGCCTGATCTACATTTTGCTCATTTTCTCTCTCACCCTCGACCTCCTCTTCGCTTTCCTCCTCGCCTTCGGGAGCCAGGTCGGCCATCCAAGAGAAGTCCTCCTCTGGGTAACGCTTCTGGAGCTCGGCCAAGAGATCCTTGTGAGCGTTCACATAAGCACCGGCTATTCCTGTCACCATCTCTTCATCTTTTGCCTTAAGCTCCTCAGTAAGGTAAGCGACCTGAGCAGCTTCGTTGGCCCAGAGCGCCTGGACTTCTCTAAGAGCATGATCCCTTTCAGCCAGAACATGAGTCTGTTCGGCCAGCTTATCCTCATAGTACTTCATACGCCCCTCAATTTGAGATATGTAATCCTGAGCGGATGAGAGTTGGGATCCGACGCATGCCACTACTGGACTCTTCTACTTGACATCCTTACCCAGACGGTGAGCCTTTTCCGGACTACGTCTTTGGTTCACGGGCACTCTACATTCAAACTCATGGATCGGTCGATGTCGTCAAGATTGTCCGAGACGATCATCCCGATCCTCCCGAAGGCAGATGGAAGACCCCAAGACTTTGGCAAAATCGGGGTTCTCCCGAACAGTCCAGTTGTTCTCCAGGGAAGCAATCAGCACTTGAGCGCCACGAGAAGGGGGCCTCGCAGGAGGTCGAGAATGACCCCCTTCTGTGCTTGGAGCAACTAGAGGAGGTGGAGGCGGCTCTTCTCGTCGAGGAGGAGATCGGACAGCTTCTGCGATCGGCGGTCCCGAAGGTTGAGGCGGGTCCCCTTGTATCTCCCCAGGTTCATGGCCGGGTGTTTGAAGTAGTGCCGAACGCTTCATCTCTTTTACTTTCCGGGAAATCTCTCTTTCTTTCTTCCGCTTCCTGGAACCTTCACCTCCCGCCATACCTGCACAAAAAAGAGGTCAGTGAGATCGCTAAGGTCCTGAGATCGCTAAGGTCCTGAGATCTGAGATGTAGAAAATACCAATGCCGAGGTCAGAGAGCAGAAGTTCGCGATCTTGGCCAGTGATCAGCTGTATGGTCCAATGGTGCAGCTCGACGGTCACCGCATCTAAACAGGAGAACTTCTGAGTGGCTGCCTGATTCTTCAGTTCCATCACTATTAGGCTTTCCTCCTTGTTCAGGGTAATACGCTTCGGAATCAAGGGCCCCTGGTGCCACCAGCTACGGGGGAAGTTCTCGAAGCAGGTCACATTTTTGCTCCTCAGAATGAAGAAGCGGTTCTTCCAATTCTTAAGGGAGGAGGGCAGATCGGTAAAGAGCCCACAATGAGGCTTCACCTGAAAAAACCAGTGCTCATCGTCCTTTCGGCGAGTTAGCCTGTGCAGTTCGGCGAACACCTTAGTCGTAGCACTGATTCCCTTAGCTCGGCACAGGCCTCGGAAGGCTACTAAGATCCGCCACGAGTTAGGGTGAACTTGGGCAATGCACACTCGGTGATATTTTAGGACCTCCTTGAAGAAGTCGTCCAGAGGGAACCAAAGACCGGCCTTTAACTGTTCCTCGTATACCATAACCATGTCATTCTCTTCAAAGAAGTGATCGGCTCGATGGTCGCCGTGACACCGGATAAGTTCGTACGAATCAGGAAGAATATTGTACTCCTGGCTGAACGATTGCAGATCAGATTCTTGCAAGATCGATGGCAGCTCATCCATAGGAAGATTCTCCCTCCCTGAAGAAGGTGCATGCCTTGATGGTGCGATCTGCCCCTGAGCTGGAACGAAGACCCTAGGAGGTTCTGGTCGTGCGCTCGGCCCGACCACCTCTTCTTCATCAGGCGACCACGAGAACTAAATGGAAGGAGGGCTCATCGCTCTCTGACCTTCGGCGCCGCTCACTTTCAAAGGAAATAAAGAATTTAAATTAAAAGAAAGATCAAAGCCCTTACCGGAATCTGATCGGCGTCGGAAGAACTTGAGAAAACGAGAGGATTTTGGGTTTGTTCGCGAGAAACTGAAAATGGGATAAGAGAGCAACTGGCTAACCCTTCCCCCTATTTATACTCGTCCGAGCATTTAATGCTCACGATGTTCCAGGCACTGCATCGGTTAGCAGGACTCACCAGCTGTTCTGACACGTCTCACGCATATTCCCAAAATTCCATAAAGAGATCAGTTAATTAAAGAGCGGCAGATCCGGGTGTTTCGAATTACGAATCGGATAAGTGTCATTCAGGTAAAGAATTAGATCGGATAATCATATTAGAGCTCGGAAAATAATTAATAAGATAATAATTGACAAAATAAAATCTTTATTTCCAAAAGATCGGATTACATCATTTGGGCGATCTCAAGAGATCGGAATACATTTCCAAAAGTCAGATTACATAATTTGGGCGATCTAAAGATCGGAATACATTAGAGATCTGATTACATCAAAAGGCCGATCTCTAAAAGATCAGCGGAACATCCTATCTAAAGAGGCCTGTGTCAATAGTCAACATTATGACCGATCCAAAGGGGTGTCACCGACCAGAACCGAGGCGCTGTCGGAACACCCAATGTGGAGGAAAGCCGCTGTCGGAACACCCAATGTGGTGAGAAGTCAAATAAACTTGGAAGAGCAACCGTCAAGGGTCGGCAGAACATCAACAATTTGCTTAGTCAAAATCGGTTCGCCGATTATGCCAGTTGAACGACTCGAGATCGATACAATCGAGGTCCGCAATCCAGATCGGTTAATTGATTTAGTTCTCTCACCATCATCAGATAAGGTCATCACGATTATTCGATCACCAGGGTCATGAGTTTTCAGTCAGGGAATAAAAAGGTCCATCGAAAAAGATAAAACCACACAATCCTCGCGGAACAACTAGTAACGATCACGGTCTAGAATAGGAAAGTAAAGAAGAAAAGAGGAAAATCAGATGGAGAAAGTTTTGGGTCTGGGGGTATATATAGGGGGAAATCAAGCATTTATTGCTGAGCAGAAAATGAAGCGGACGCTTCGGGAATTGAGGGGAATTAATGCTTTGACCGGACCGGGCCTGGTTAAGGGAATTATTGGAATAATAGAGATCGGAAGAGGGAAGATCGGCATGAAAGATCGGAGAAGGACCATGTTGAGAAGATCGGAAAGCAAGAGAAGGGCGCCTACTGCTGTCACCATAATCCGAACCGAGGTAGTTAAAGCATTGCCAGGTAAAATCTCAACCGCACGCCCCAGAATCGCCCACGTTTCTGACATGCGCTGTACATCCTAATCTCCACCGTTGATCCAACTTGTAAGGACGAGCTCAGAGCCCTTGGATCAAAGAAGAAGACGACAAAACCAGCGCCTTTCACTCCTAGCCCTCAGATCCCCCTGGACAAGAGAATTTAGGACCGTCAGATTAGAAGAAGAAAATGACAAATTTTCTAAAGAGGATCTCAGCTGTCCGTTCTGATCCTCTTTAATTCCTAAGCCTCAGATCATGTCCTTTGAAATCCTGACCCTCCATCTCCCTCAAAATAGATCCTGACCCTTCATGGGGAGCACCCGGTTCCTATAAATACCTGCATGAAAACTGTTCAAGGGGGACGAAAAAAGAAAGAAGGTTGTTAATATAGTGGAAGAACTCTGAAATTTAATTCAGATTATTACTCTGCTTTCATAAGAAGAGCTTTTGGAACCAGTTTCCTAAAGTGTTTTCTTAAAAGATTTTGAACACTGGAACTTTTCATTTTCAGCTCGTTCATTATCCAGTAGCATTCCCATTTTTTCAGTTCCTGGTTACCTGTATTTTTATTTCCGTCGTCCATGTTCAATCTCATTTAAACTCGGGTATAATTCTGACTCGATTGCATTTAGTGAAGTACTCTTTGTTCCAAGGCGGACCTTAGTCTCCTGGCTACCAACTTGCGATTTTATTACGTTCTGTGATTTTGTAGTTAGCTCACTAAATTCGACTTCTTACAGGTCAGTGTTCATATTGCCATTTTATTTAGTTCTTGTTTTGCGTATTTCCTTTTTTCTTTTTCATGCATGTTATTTTCTTTAAGGTCATATCACACTTGAAAATGCAAAGGTAGGTCGTGCTTCAGTTGGCTTCTACGTCGGCCAAATCATATTTTTGTTGATCTTTATTATTTTGGAACGCAAGTCATCTAGTCCTGAATAATATATAAGTGGCTAGGATAAAAATAGGTAACTGTATTTTAGGGGTCTCTTTGAAAAAAGAGGGTCTAAATAACACGTCAGGGGAAATAGCTAAATTGAATCACTAGGCTGACGTAGAAGACAGGCCGGCATAACACCATAAGACGGAATAAAGATCAAATCTCAGATGAGTAAAATGGAACAGATGAAATACTGGTAAGGCGACCACATGGGAGGTCGGTAAAATTCAATCCAGCATCCCTTATTTAGTCACAAAGTACCAATAAGTTAAAGGAAGCCTTATTACGACCCTTGGCATCTTTAAATACTAGAACTCTTAAACCTAGGCTCTTAAGATATATAGCTGTGATCAAATTTCAAAGAGATCAGAGGAGAGTTCTTATCCGGTCTCAATTCAAAATTTTAATGAATACTTAATAGAGATCGGAGGAGAGTTCTTATCCGGTCTCAACTCAAAATTTTAATAAATATTAAATAGAGATCGGAAGAGAGTTCTTATCTGGTCTCAACTCAAAATTTTAATAAATATTAAATAGAGATCGGAGGAGAGTTCTTATCCAGTCTCAACTCAAAATTTTAATAAATATTAAATAGAGATCGGAGGAGAGTTCTTATCTGGTCTCAACTCAAAATTTTAATAAATATTAAATAGAGATCGGAGGAGAGTTCTTATCCGGTCTCAACTCAGAATTTTAATAAATATTTAATAGAGATCGGAAGAGAGTTCTTATCCGGTCTCAACTCAAAATTTTAATAAATATTGAATAGAGATCGGAGAAGAGTTCTTATCCGGTCTCAACTCAGAATTTTAATAAATATTCAATAGAGATCGGGGGAGAGTTCTTATCCGGTCTCAACTCAAAATTTTAATAAATATTAAAGAGTTCGGAGAAGAGTTCTTATCCAATTCTTAAATTAAATTTTAATAAAATATTCCTTTCAAATAAAATTAACAAACAACAGTAACTCACTAAGGTTGTCTCATTTACTTATGTATCTGGGTGATCCGAATTTAGTGAAAAATTAAAATTTCCTTTTGACAAAAGGATTAACATCTCCATCCGAGCCCTCCTAACTAATTTATGAAAAACGCGAAGTTAAATCTACTTGCCCTTATTGAGGGACGAGGTGGGGTGCCTAACACCTTCACCGCCCGTTTACGGACCCCGAACCTAGAATCTCTGTCTTGAAGTGGTTTCATTTCAATCTATTTTCACAAATGGTTTTCTTTAGTTTCCCTCAAAACTAAGGTGGCGACTCCTCACTCTTTCCCACTTCGGTGAGGGTTAGTTCAGGCGACCGCAAAACACCTTGCGACAACAGTTGACTAGCCCTGGACTACGGGGAACCCTGGAAAATATTTTAAGACATAATTAAAGACCTATTGAAGTATAAATATCATTAGAAATATCAAAGAAAAATGAGAAATCGAGAAAACGACAAAATTCGGTGTTACCGAAATATCGGGAATGCAACCCGAACAAGGGCATTGTAGTCATTTGACATCTCGAGTTATCTTTTGACCTAAATGTCCATTAAAAATACATGATATTACACTAGAAAAATATCATGAAAAATTAAAATGGTGGTACATAATCCAAATAGCAAAAGATAGGAGGAAAATGTAGGAAATTAGAAATGTTGGAATAAACAAACATTTTAATTGATTTAGTGCTCCACTAAAGGGATTAGTAGACATATAATATATCATATTTAGGGCAGAAACCACTTCATCTTCAACCTCATAACAAACAGCCATATGAACCACCATTAAAGCTCCATTGCCGTCCATGGAGCAAGCCACATGCACTCCCATTCCAAGCTTCATTTCACCATAGTTTCTTCACTAAAAGTGATCACCACACCTTAGGCAGCAATTAGGGAGCAAGAAAAATAAGTTTTGATGAGTTTTTAATAAGCTTCAAATTGAGTAAGTGCTTGTTTTCCATTTTTGTTTCATTAAACTTTGAATCGGTGTTGTGGGTAGTTGATTTGTGGAAGGATTTTTGAAGTTTGATGAATTAGTGGGAATGTACATTTTGTTAGCCATGGAACTTCAATATGAACAGCGTATTCTTGCATGTAAATAGTGGTTGGAATGATGATTTAAATGTTTGATTATATTGTAATTGAATTCCATGTGTAAGGTTTGATTTGAAAGCTTGAAAAGTGAAAATGGAAATTGATGGGTATGTGTAAACTTATGGCAGCCTCATGAAGAAAATTGAAGTGTTTGAGTTCATGAAATATTGTTGAATTATGTTTTCATTGATGGCAGCATGTGTATATGAATAATTGTTTGAATTTGGATATGTGTATAGTGGTTTGAATTTGGACATGTAAATGAGGTATGTCTTGTGGTTAATTGTTGTAATTGGACTTGGAAAATTCTGTACTATAGTGTGTTTGTTGAGAGTGGTTACAAGCTGCCAAAATGACAAAAAATGTGTTGCTAAATGTGTTAATGTTATGGTACAAACCAGAATTGGCATGGAAGAGTGAACTTGGTAAGCATAGGATGTGTAATTGGTAAAGGATGAACAAATTGTAATAGGACAGTGTATGTTTTGGCTTAGAACCTTAAGTGTATGGCTCTAATTCGTATGAGACTAATTGCAGGTGAAACTAGGCACAAAATGTGCCAACTTTCATGAAGGAAGCTTACCAAAATTCTGCTTAGAAGGTGACTTGAAAAATGACCAAATCCGGATTAGTGCTTTGAAAGCCTGAAAATTGACCATTTGGGCAATAGTTAGTATTTTGACCATAACTCACTCAAAACAAGTCCAATTGACCTGAAAATTTTACCATGAATAGTTAAGACATATATCTACAATTCTTATGAAGACACAAAAGCCCAGAAATGACCATAAGCAAGTTAAATAGCTTGTATAAGTTCAGGTCCAAAAACTGGCCGAACCAAAAGTGACCTAAAAATGACCTAAAGCTACCATTTTGGTACATTCTGTCCAATATTGGTAAATTGACCATAAATTGGTCTACACAACTCAGAATGACCTGAAATTTTGTCCTGCGTTCAATAAGACATATACCTACAAGTTTGTAGTTTTGATCGAAACCCGAAAACCGAGGGAACTAGGTCATCCGGCTAGGTCAACTTACTATACTGAAATCCGGCAAATTGCAATAAAATGCAATATACTTGCAAATGAATTTGGTAACATGTACCAACACTAAAAGGCTATAAATGTGACATATTGGTAACATTAAAACCTAATTCACCTAGAGTGCATCGAGGGTCAACATCTTAGGATGACTAAGGAAATAATAGAATTCAATAAGTTAATTATTAAGCTTTATTCTTAGAGACAGTTTAAATGAGTACTGAAACACTTCAAATTGTGTGTTTCAGTTAGCAAAGACTCAGGGAAGGGGAAGAAAACACTGAGTCAGGGCCAAGAGACATTTATCAGAGGTTTGTGCATAACAGTTACTTCTTTTGAATTTTCAATTGAAATGAATTATGACAAATTGTCTATTATTGTTTAAATTGTGAAAAATTGTCTTAATGATATTTGATGGATACTTATTGCTTGAAAAACATTGTAAATGGTTTGAAACCATAGCTATCATGTATATTGATTGAATTCCTCGCTAGCTTGTCTAGTGGGATGAATTGACTTTGAATTCCCTCTCTGGCTGAAGTGTTGAGGTGTGTGCCTATTGAGGACGAATGGAATGAGTACTCATATTATTGCTAGCTAGTTATGTTATTCCTCACTAGCCATCGGCTTTTGGGATGAATTAAACTTTGGCAACATGATTAAGCTGTGTGTGTGTGTGATTTATTGATAATTATTGTGATATTATGAAATGGAGTTTAAATTTTTTATGACATTCACTATCTTTGAATTTAACTATGGTTTTAAGTATCCACTATTTATATGACTTATGATTTGTGATTTAAAGTTATATTTTGTTAATGTTGTGTACCACTGATACATTGGCTCAGCGATAGCTTTTCATTGCTATCGCAGGTAGATAGACTAACAGGGCAGCAGACTAGGCTACTAGTGCTTCATTGAGATCATCGGGTATATAGAGTATATCATATTTTGCATTTTGTATTGTAATGTATGTTCACTGTATGTATATAGTGTTCTTGGTTTTGGGCAGTTGTAAATTAAAATTGTACATTAAAGTTGTAAAATAAATTGTAAATTATTTTGGCTTATAAAATTTGTGATATATTTCTTTTATCTCAGCTTTTAAAAACACTAGAAAATTATTATGGATTTGAGTTAGCAAATATTGAGAAACATATTGTGTTGATTGAATATTGGAGTTTGGGGATTGAAAAAAATATAAGAAGTGCTTTTTACAGGTTTTTGAAGAACTGTTTTATTCAAAATACAGATGGCACTCTGCCAAAATTTTTGCAGAAATTATTAATTATTCAAATGTGTTAGCTATTTCACAACAGTTCAAAAAAAATTTTTAACGCCTGTAAATAGTGCTCACCACTATAAAAAAGAAGAAAAGTTTTAAAATCCCTTGTAGTGTATTTAATGGGTTATCAGCAGACGAAGTTGGTAATTCATTAGGTATACTACAGGATTATGTTATGCCTTACGGAGGGGTAGGGTGTGACAACTAGAATGGAAATGGGGGAGATTAACGATGGATTTGTGATGGTACTTCTGAGAACATAGAAGAGTCATGATGCAGTATGGGTCATTATTAACAGACTGACTAAGTCTACTCATTTTCTGCCAGTACGGATGGACTATAGCCTGGAAAGATTGGCCAAGTTGTACATTGATAAGATAGTAAGACTGCATGGAGTGCTAGTATCCATCGTATCAGACAGAGATCCTAGGTTTCCTTCTAGATTCTGGGGTAGTCTTCAGAGAGCCCTAGGAACTAGATTGAACTTCAGTACGACATTCCACCCACAGATAGATGGCCAGTCTCTGATAGTAATTCAGATCTTGGAGGACATGTTACGGGCTTGTGTGATTGAGTTTGAAGGCAGTTGGGACACACACTTGCTTTTGATTGAGTTTGCTTACAACAACAGCTACCAATCAAGCATTAGGATGCCTCCATATGAAGCTTTGTATGGCAGAAAATATAGAACCCCGTTGTGTTGGGATGACGTGGGTGAAAGAAAGATGATTGGGCCCAAAATTATTCAGCAGATTGAGGAGAAAATTAGATTGGTTAGAGATCGATTCGAAGCTGCATTAGACTGTCAGAAGTCCTATATTGATCTAAAGAGAAGAGATATTGAGTATGTAGTGGGTGACAAAGTATTCCTCAAGGTTTTCCCTTGGAAGAGAATTATGAGATTCAGTAGAAAGGGGAAACTGAGTCGTTTCATTGGGCCATATGAGGTTCTGGAAAGAGTGGGTCCTTTGGCATACTATTTGGCACTACCTCCAGAGTTAGAAAAGATACATAGTGTCTTCCATGTGTCCATGTTAAGGAGGTATAGATCTGACCCATCTCATGTACTACCAATAGAAGAGATTGAAGTGAATCCAAACCTCACATATGAGGAAGAACCCATAGAGATTCTGGTTTATGAGGTGAAGCAGCTACGGAACAAGCAAATACCGTTGGTAAAAGTGTTGTGGAACCATCATTCTGGCTAGGAGGCTACTTGGGAACGAGAGGAGGACATAAGGGGACAGCACCCACAGCTGTTCAAAGACTGATTACCAGGTAAAATTTCAAGACGAAATTTATTTTAATGGGGGGAGAATTGTAATACCCCTATTTGCATAGCCTGGTATATTTCACTGTTCCGGTGACCGATGTCGGTCCGAACAATTAAGGAGATTAGAACCATATCTAAGACACCTAGTTAAGCCCTAAACACAAATAATTAGTAATTGCCAAATAGTTAAGTATAATAAGAAAAACAGAACACAAGAAGTTAAATGAGCTGGGAGTCACAGCGATGGGTGACCTTCTCGGGAATGACAGTGAGGTCAGTCTAAACTCAAATTTCGAACCGTAAAATGTCATGCTGCGGTCCTTAGGACTATTGCGAACATAGTGGAAAAGAGAAAATTACAAAAAAGAATTGTTATGCAAGTCAAATAATTAGGTCAGCGATCCAAAAGAAATATCGAATAACTTGCAAACCGGATTGAACCAGCGAGGGGCAATTTGGTCAATTCACCCTTAGAGCTGACTCCTGACCTAACTGTCCAATAAAACTAGAGAAAAAAAAATTTCGGGATCAAGAATTAAATTAAAGAACTAGTGAAAAAATAAAAAAAAAAGAATTAAAAGTTGATTTATTACATCACTTTGATGACATCATGAATGATGTCAAAATTAATTTTAATTTTGCCACACTTTTCGACCAAGTCAAATTTGATTTAATTATACATAAAAAGAAAGAAAATTTTGAAAAACTAAAATCACTTCTCCTTCCCCAAATAGCTGGCTAAAGTGCTCTCTTCCTCACCACCATAGATAACCACCATGGATGAATTAACCAAGCTTGCATAACTTGATTTTAACCTCCCAAAGTGAACTGTAAACCCTAAAAAGCTTGCTAACTCAACTAGACAAGAGGATTGAAGAAGAAAAAGGGAGGAGAAAAGGAAAGAATTGAGGAAGTGGAACATCAAAGTTGAGGTTAGTAGTTTAATTTGAAATTCTAGTTTAATACTTGTGCTTTTAGTTCACTTAACCTAGAAATTAACTTAAAATCAAAACAAAAACAGTTGTTGAGGGGCCAAACATGAAATTCATCCAGCTAGGGTTAGGGTTTGATATGAATGAGTTTGATGGTTTTGAATGGTTATTTGAGATGAATTAGGTGTATAAAACATGAATACACACTTTAAATTGCATTAGATTGAACTTTATGTGTAGTTAGGGTTTGAGCATTTTGAAGAAATTGGAGAAAAAATTTGAAAATAGGCCAAATGATGTAGTTAACCTTATTTGAGTTGAGAAATGGTCAAATGTGACCATTTGTGGTGTGTATGAATTGTTGGAACCAAGTTCCAATTCGGATTAGTGAGGGTCAATTTGTAGGCAACTTGACCTAGGTCCCTTTTAAGGACCAAAACTAAAAATTTACCAACCCAATTGGTGTGAGGCCAATTGGGAATAAAATTAGACACAAAATGGCACATTTTTTATTTAAGAATCATGCCCAGAAAATGACCATAACTTAGTGAACAATTAGGCCAAATCCGGAATTGGACACACTACCCTGTACAAAAATGACCAAATTAACAGTAATTACGTAAATGACCATAACTTGGTCTAGGAAGGTCCAAATGACCTAAATTTTATACCGATAGAAAGCTTAGACATAGCCATGCAACTTTAGTGTATAAAATAAACTCAAATTTTGACCGTAACCTATTTGAAAATCCACCTGCAATTAACTCACAAAATTGCCAAAATCTAGAATTTGCCCAGAATTCTGGGTAACACTAAATCCGGCCAGCCATGTTCAAATGGCTATAACTTAGGCTACAAAACTCCAAATGGAGTGATTCAAAAAGAGAAATAAATTTAAGACAATAAGGAACAACTTCTATGAAGAAAACTTAGCCAAATTGTCACAGCAACATGACCAATGAAATAGTGCAAAATAGAGTACCAAATCTGAAATTTTAGAATTTCACCTAAGAGACTTAAGATTTGAGGAAAACAACCAAAACCAATTAGTTAGGTAACCAAAATATGGTATGTGGGTGAAATTGAAATTCCCATACCTATTAAGCATTAGAAAGTCAACAAATTGACTTGAATAGTGTCATAAATAGATTTGAAATTATTTTTGAATTTATGATAAATTATGATACTGAAACACTTTGAAATTATGTGTTTCAGTCGAAAAGAATATCGGGAAAGAACCCGAAGCATCGAGTCAAGGCCAAGAGGCGACTCGTATAAGGTTTGTGCACAATATAAAAATTTCTGTAAATTTTCTTCTGCAAATTGTTTTGAATGAATTGTTATACTAAATTGTGACTTAATTGTATTGAAATGTTTATTATGCTTTTGACTTAAATTGTTGAAAGTTTACTTGTATGTATTTGAGATGGCAATAAATATTTAGTAAATTGCTAAAACAGTTTTGAAACTACAGTATCATAACCATATATTTGAATCCCTCACTAGCATGACTAGTGGAGGAAATTAGTTTTGAATTTTGATTCCTTCTCTGGCTGAAGTGTTGAGGTGTGTGCCAGTAGAAGAAGAAATTTGAATGGGTACCCATATATTTGAGCTAGCTAGCCTTGTGATTACTCATAAGCCTCCGGCTATTGAGATGAATATTTTTTCGAATGGCATGATATAACCATCACATCCCTTACTCGTCTACAGTGTAGCCGAGCAAGATATGCTACTCAGTGTGCCGGAGCACCATTCATGTTTCAATTACAATTTATCCCTTTTAATTCTTTTATTTTCAATTTTTGATAAATCTAAATTTTTCTGTAAATTTTATAAAAAATCCAGCAGAGTGTCGGCTGTAAATTGGAAAAACAGTTCTTCTAAACCTGTTTAAAAATACTTCCAATATAATTTCCCAATCCAAACTCCATTATACACACTTCAAATCAATCTCAAAATCTCAATCTCAAATCACAACACTATTTTCAGAAATTTTTCTTTTTCACTTCATTACTGGAAGCACATTCATAAATATTTCTCAACATAATATACAGAAAATTTCAATAATATGAAATTTCATATATTTACATCATCAAATAATTTTAAGAGTTTATAGTTACAATCCTAAAACTAATACAAAATACTACCCAAAATCCTAATGTCCTACCATATGCACTGCAGAGATGAGGTGACTCTGGACTCCGGATGCAGCTCTGAAGGCTCACCCTATCCGATGTCTGCTGGGCTCCCCATCTAGGTCTCCAGTACCTGCGCGTGGCAAAAGCGACGCGCTAAGCAATTCTGTTTAGTGGTGACAATATAAAATAAAATAAAATATAATAAAAATAAGTACGCAGAATGTATGTTTACAATTTTTAGTAGACTTAATTTGTGATATTATTTGCAGTATTATTCAATTAAAATTTGGTAAGGTTTATTATCATTGCCTGAGTAAACCATACTAGTTGGCTGGACTGGATAAACTAGTAAATCGGCACTGGGTATTAAGTACCTCCGCCATCACACCATCGATCACATTGTGTCTCCCGGTGTGCAATAAAACAGCTAATAAGCTGTAATAACATTAGGCACAAGGCCAAGTCTCAACACAATGTCAGAATGGCTAAAAGCCATGAAATCACAGAATGGCATAATGCCATGTGCAGTACTGCTAACAGAACCCTATTGGCATGCCAAGCTATCCAAACCAATCTTGTTAGGTATACTAGGGCATATTAAACTTTTAAATTTCATAATTTTTGAATTTCAAGTTTGCATGTTACTATTCATTTCATTAGTCAACTAAAATGTTGACTTTTGCATAGATAATAGGTACATTGGTTTTAATACTCCCAACATACCACATTTTGCATTCAAAATTTGTTGGTATTGGTTGCCAATACCATTTCTAAGCTTAATATTAATTGGGCGGAATTTTCAGTTTTCATGCTTTGTATTTTCTGTTCCATTGGTCATTTTTGCAGTTGGAATTTGGCAAAATGATCAACATGAAAGTTGTTCCTTATTTTGTCTAGTTGCATTTCCTTTTTTGAATCACTCCATTTGGAGTTTTGTAGGTCAAGTTATGGCTCAAAAACCACAACTGGCCGGATTGAAATTTCTCCATAATTTCTAGACTGACCAAATTTATAATGTTAGGAATAGTGACTGCAACTCACTTTTTGAATATGTTATGGTCATAATTTGGGTTAGGTTTCTTCATGAAAGTTGTTGGTCTATATCTCAGCTTGTTGCTGGTATAATTTCAGGTTAATTAGACCTTTCCACACTAAGTTATGGCCAAATGACCAAACACTGTTCATTTGGTCATTTTGCCCAGGTAGAATGTAAGTCACCCAGATTAGGGAAATCTTTTAGTCCACCTGGTTTAGTTTTCTGGGCATGGTTTCTTCACCAAAGTTGTGCCATTATGTGTCTAGTTTCATTTCCAATTGGCCTTGCACCAATTGAACCTCTACAATTCAAGTTATTGCTGCCCAAACCTGCTGGACTCATGCCTAGTCCTGCAGGTCACCAAGGGCAGCCACACCAAACTCAAATCCCACTACACAATTCACTCCATTTTTATTCAAACAGAACCAAATAGTCACTAATTGACCATTAAAACCTACTTTCATCATCACATGGTCAAGGTCTCATTTTCCACCCCAAACCCTAACTCAAATATTACAAATCATGCATTACCATTACACTTCATCACTCCACTTACAAGATGCATATTAAGGGCAGCCATACTAGCATGTTAGGCCCACAAAAATCATCACCATATTACCCTAACCAAGGCTGCCCAAATTTAGGGATTTCATACAAATGGTATTCCATCAATTTCCTTATCATTTGCACTTATTCATAGTCCTAATACATGAATATAAAGTGAAAGAACAAGGTTAGGTCACTAACCTCTTATGGAGTGAGATTTCCCACTTACTAGAGTTCTTGTTTTCCTTTTCTTTTTGCTCCCAAAATACTCACCAAGTTGCAAGAACACTTTTTTTGTGTTGCTAGGTTAGGGTTTTATTGGGTAGAAGCTAGGGAAAATTAAGCTTTAAAAGCTTGAAAATGGTGGCTATGGTGGGTATGTCACGGCAAGGAAGAAGAAGAGAAAGAGAAGTCTGATTTTTTTTCACTTTTCCAGCCCATTTGACCTCTTTTAAGTGTATTTAGTGAATGGTGATTGGTGAGGCATTGTAATGACATAAGCATGAGGTCATAATTCCAAATTTCCTTCATTTTCTTTTCTTTTCTTTTCTACTCATTTTCAATTTAATTTTTAGCAATATTTATTCATATTTTAGATTATAATAATTATTTACTTAACTAGACAAGTCGGTCAAAAATCACCTCTGAAGGTGAAATGACCAAAATGCCCTCCGTTTGGCTTAACAGACTAAAATTATCTATACCGATTGAAAAAATTTTCTAAGCATTTTCTTGGCATTCTAATGCCATAAGAACCTCAATAACCCTTCTCTGGAGTCCCAAAAATTATTTTATAATTTTTTCCCCGGGTCTAGGGCTCCTAGTTGCGAGAACCGCAACTTCTCACTAGGTTACCCATCGCTAGGGCACTGGCTCATTTAACTTGGTTGTATTTTATTTCTAAAATTTTTCCTAAATTTTTCTTATTAATATTTGAGTTAATTATGGTTCCTCACTTTAGTTTAAATATTTTTCCAGACGTTCTAGCTGTCCGGATCGACACTGGTCACCGGAATAGTAGATTGTACGGACTAGCTAAAGTGAGGGTGTTACAACTTTTTCCCTCTAATAAAAATTTCGTCCTCGAAATTTACCTGACTTAAGTAATCATGGATTTGCTACCTCCTTGTTTCTTCACTTCCTTGTATCGCCTCATCAGTGTCTGGGTTTGGCTCTTCCTGAGCTTCCATAGCATATACTTGTGGTGCCACCATGACTTCGGGCTTTTCAACTGTCTCAGAAACAATCTTCTGTAAAATGTCAGCCGTTTCTGCTCTACCCGATCTTTTATCCCTTTGAACTGTTAGGGAAGGTCTATCAACTTGTACCGGAGCTATTGAACCACTCCTCTGAGGGCAATCTCTTATGAAATGATCCGTAGCCCCACACTTGAAACACTCTCCAGTTAACAGTCAACACTCCCCTCTGTGTCTCCTACCACAATGCATACATTCTGGCACTGGGGCTGATCCCCTTGTTATTGTGCCCAGGGAGCTAGCTATAGATATTCCAATCTGGCCTCTGTGGCCCTGTGTTTGATCTTGTGAACCAGAACCCTTAAAATTCTTACTATCAGTCGATATACTTGAACGTCCTGGTCCAAATTCCCTCTTACGCTGCCTATCTTTCCTATTTTGTTCATTCATTCGGACCCTTTCCACTTTTGATGCATCATCAACTAGTTTAGCAAAATCTGTGATCTCCAATATCGTGGTCATGACTTTGATATTGTCATTGAGTCCTTCTTCAAACCTTCTGCACCTCTGCCTCAGTAGGGACTATCTCCCTCCCATAACGGCTCAGTCTGACAAACGCTCATACTCAACCACTGATAATTGCCTCTGTCTTAAACTGATAAATTCCCTTCTTCGCTCTTCTAAATACACTTTGCTAACATATTTCTTCCTGAACTCTGTGAGGAAGAATTCCCAAGTGATCCGTTCCTGTTGCACCTCACTAGTTACTGTGTCCCACCACTGATATGCATCATCTTGAGGTAGGGACACAGCACCCTCCAGGTTCTGCTCGGGCGTGCAGTTAGGCTATTTCAAAACTCTAATGGTTCTATCCTACCAGTCTTCTGCTGTCATGGGATCATCCTCCCTCTTCCCAAAGAAGTCTACAGCCCCATGCTTTCGTAGTTTCTCCAGATGGGACTTCTGTGGTGCTGGTGGAGGTTTTGGCTATGGTTTTGGTGGTGGAATTGCCCCCATCATTCGCCGATAGAATTCGGTCATTTTCTGAAATAGCGCAAACTGAGGTTGGGCAGGTGCCTCAACTGCTAGTGGAGCAGATTCTCCCCTGCCCTCAGATTCACCCCTTAGTGGAGCACGACTCTCCACCTCTTCATCAACTGCTCCTTGCGAAGCAGGATCCATATCCTATTCAAAATAAGAAAATAAACAGATCTGCATCAGTGTCACCTCAACACTTACAAATGCAATGCAATGGTATGCACTCTATCTAGGCCCAGAAATGCCTAAACCGATGCTCTAATACCACTAAATGTCACACCCCTTACCCGTCTACAGTGTAGCCGAGCAAGATATGCCACTCAGTGTGCTGGAGCACCCATTCATGTTTCAATTACAATTTATCCCTTTTAATTCATTTATTTTCAATTTTTGATAAATCTGAATTTTTTCACAAATTTTATAGAAAATCCGGCAGAGTGCCGGCTGTAAATTGAAAAAATAGTTCTTCTGAACCTGTTTAAAAACACTTCCAATATAATTTTCAAATCCAAACTCCATTATACACACTTCAAATCAATCTCAAAATCTCAATCTCAAATCACAACACTATTTTCAGAAATTTTTCTTTTTCACTTCATTACTGGAAGCACATTCATAAATATTTCTCAACATAATATACAGAAAATTTCAATAATATGAAATCTCATATATTTACATCATCAAATAATTTCAAGAGTTTATAGTTACAATCCCAAATCTAATACAAAATACTACCCAAAATCCTAATGTCCTACCATATGCACTACAGAGATGAGGTGACTCTGGACTCCGGATGCAGCTCTGAAGGCTCACCCTGTCTGATGTCTGCTGGGCTCCCCAGCTAGGTCTCCAGTACCTGCGCGTGGCTAAAGTGACGAGCTAAGCAATTCTGCTTAGTGGTGACAATATAAAATAAAATATAATAAAAATAAGTATACAGAATGTATGTTTACATTTTTTAGTAGACTTAATTTCTGATATTATTTGCAGTATTATTCAATTAAAATTTGGTAAGTTTTATTATCATTGCCTGAGTAAACCATACTAGTTGACTGGACTAGATAAACGGATAAACCGGCACTGGGTACTAAGTACCTCGGCCATCACACCATCGATCACATTGTGTCTCCCGGTGTGCAACAGAACAGCTAATAAGCTGTAATAACATTAGGCACAAGGCCAAGTCTCAACACAATGTCAGAATGGCTAAAAGCCATGAAATCACAGAATGCATAATGCCATGTGCAATACTGCTAACAGAACCCTATTGGCATGCCAAGCTTTCCAAACCAATCTTGTTAGGTATACTAGGGCATATTACACTTTTAAATTTCACAATTTTTGAATTTCAAGTTTGAATGTTACTATTCATTTCATTAGTCAACTAAAATATTGACTTTTGCATAGACAATAGGTACATTGGTTTTAATACTCCCAACATACCACATTTTGCATTCAAAATTTGTTGGTATTGGTTGCCAATACCATTTCTAAGCTTAATGTTAATTGGGCGGAATTTTCAGTTTTCATGCTTTGTATTTACTGTTCCATTGGTCATTTTTGTAGTGGGAATTTGGCAAAATGATCAACATGAAAGTTGTTCCTTATTTTGTCTAGTTATATTTCCTTTTTTGAATCACTCCATTTGGAGTTTTGTATGTCAAATTATAGCTCAAAAACCACAATTGGCCGGATTGAAATTTCTCCAGAATTTCTGGACTGACCAAATCTACAGTGTTAGGAATAGTGACTGCAACTCACTTTCTAAATATGTTCTAGTTATAATTTGGGTTAGGTTTCTTCATGAAAGTTGTTGGTATATATCTCAGCTTGTTTCTGGTATAATTTCAGATCAATTGAACCTTTCTACACTGAGTTATGGCCAAATGACCAAACACTGTTCATTTGGTCATTTTGCCCAGGCAGAATGCAGGTCACCCGGATTAGGGAAATCTTTTGGTCCACTTGGTTTGGTTTTCTGGGCATGGTTTCTTCACCAAAGTTGTGCCATTATATGTCTAGTTTCATGTCCAATTGGCCTTGCACCAATTGAACCTCTATAATTCAAATTATTGCTACCCAAACCTGCTGGACTCATGCCCAGTCCTGCAGGTCACCAAGGGCAGCCACACAAAACTCAAATCCCACTACACAATTCACTCCATTTTTTATTCAAACAGAACCAAATGGTCACTAATTGACCATTAAAACCTACTTTCATCATCACATAGTCAAGGTCTCATTTTCCACCACAAACCCTAACTCAACATTACAAATCGTGCATTACCATTACACTTCATCACTCCACTTACAAGATGCATATTAAGGGCAGCCATACTAGCATGTTAGTGTTAGTAGTATGCCCTAGAGCATATCATTTAGTATGTATCTTGTACATATTTTTATTAATAAAAGGCATTTCCACTTTTCCGTTTACATAATATATTTATGTGTAATAGAAAAGGTCCATTGATATTTTGTTAGAAATATTATTCTTAAGTTGTTAAGAATATGAGTGACAATATTTCTAGCACAAAGTATCATAAATAGGTTCACAATCGAGGATACTTCATAATAAGGACATGACTTATCCAGAAAGATTGTATTCATGTTTGTTCCCAAGTTATTTATATGAGATATAAATAAGATGGAATGGTGAGTCTCATGCCATATAACAAACATGATAGGCACTTATAAATGATAAGTAGGCCGAACCAGTGACACTTATGACAAGCACATGGAGTTTACTCTTGTCAATGTTTTGTAATAAATAATATCAGTGCATATAATCTTTAGACCTGAGATAGCACAGTTATCTTGTATATAGGTAGTTTGAGTTTGATACTGCTTTCATACTTGTACTATGTGTGGGTATATGGGCATGTGTTGGCTCCTACTAGTTATATATGGAGGTAGGTGTTGATCAAGATGGAATCTGTTCCTCTAAGTAAATAGAGATAAAATCCTATGTTCATTTAATTGTTCTTGATGTTTCAAGTTCTGGCCAGAGACAGATAGATTTATTCGAGAAAAGAGTTTCGATGAGAAAATCTTTTAATCAAGAACTGGAATTAAAAGAGAACATAATATTCATAGCAAATGGAGTTTGACATAAACCATGACTCGGCTTGAGTTGGGATTTTGTATGAGAGAGATTCTAGTGCATGGTAACATATGATTATAGGTTCATTTAAGGTACACCTTCTTACTAAGTGGGTGGCCATGGCATGCTCTGCTAGGTGTTAACCATGGTCTATGAGGTTCATAAAATGATTTAGAGAACTCAGTTATGGTAAGAAAGAGTTCGATGATATTAAGAGTTGATATCATGTCTCATTGCCAATTAGTGATGAGCCTAGTAAGTCACACACATACACAAGTTATCACCTAATTAAATATGATTTAATTAATTAATTAAAGAGTTTAAATTGATTAATTAAATAGGTTTGGTTTGCAATTAGATTGCAAAGTCCCTAGCATGACTTGAAACCAAATCTAGATTATTGGATGTATAATATAAGTTAAATTTATATTTAAAGTGTTTAAATATGAATTTAATTAATGAGAAATTAATTAATAGAGATTAATTAATTAATTTATATTTGATATAAATTAATTAGAAGAAGAAAATAATTATTTTGGGTTAAGAACTCAAAATTAAGACATAGGGGCATTTTGGTCATTTTGCAGTGTGACTCGTGGCACCATGAGATGGTGACACATGGCATAACACATAAGCTTGCCAAATGTTTTTTAATCATGTAAGATGATTAAAATCAAGATTAAATATAGGTTTGACACTTGGCACAATGTGATTGGGTCACTTAAACCTAGAGCTAATCAAAGGGTGACATGTGGCAAGGGTTTAATGTGTTAACCTAGCTATTTAAGTGTTGTTATGAGAAAATAAAACACAACCAGCAGCCACACTCCTTTGTCACGCCACTTTGAGGGTTTTCTTCTCTTCTTCTTCATCTCTCATCAATTCAAAGAGATTAGCCATCAATCTTTTGAATTAAGAACACTAGAAATTGTTTCTAGTGTCCTGTTTACATCTTTAATCTCTTAAAAGGCATAACTTGATTTTCTAATTAATAGAAAAAGCTTTAGAAGCTATTCAAGGACTGCCATAGGTGTTCTTGGTGTGGACAAGCTAGAGGGACAACATTTGGTGTCCTGAAGACAAATCTCAAAGGCGCAGACATTGCGGTGCATCAAGAGGTTAGTGTAATCGTTCTTGATTTAATCTAGGGTTCTAAAATTAATCTGATTAATTTTAAAATCTTAAATGGCAAATACAGATCCAAAAACATATTAAAAGAGTTTTAATATGTTGTTTATCATTGAAATCAAATAGATAAAAATAAATCTTGCATGATGCATGTGACCCTAGGCGAAAATTTTTGAATTCAATGGTATAAACTTGTGTTTTTCATGCTTCAATTCCTTCAATTGGTATCAGAGCCACTATATTTGCCATTTAGATTGATGTTTATATGATTTAATTGTGTGTTTGATCATGAGATCAAGAGTTTATTGCTGGTTGCAAAGTCAAAGTGGCGGCACAAATGATGAACACCATGGTGCGCATGGTTGATGCTTCACAATGGTGTGCAAAGGTAAATGGATGGTGAATGTGCAATTGTTGTATGATTTAAGATCCATTTTATGTCTAATTAAATTGTTTAATTAGAATTTTTATCACACAATTAAATTATGATTCAAATGAGAATTTTAAAAATTGTTTGAATGTGATTCAAATCTGAATTTTAAAAGTTGTTTGAATGTGATTCAAATCTGAATTTTTAAAGTTGTTTGAATCATATTTAAATCTGATTTTTTAAAATTGATTGAATAAAATTCAGATCTGATTTTTAAAAAAATATTTGAATGTGATTCAAATCTGATTTTTTAAAAAATGTTTGAATGTGATTCAAATCTGAATTTTTAAAGTTGTTTGAATGTGATTCAAATCTAAATTTTTAAATTTATTTGAATGAGATTCAAATCTGAATTTTTAAATTTATTTGAATCATATTCAAATCTGGATTTTTAAGTTGAATATGAGATATTCAATTTAATTTAAGTATGTATGTTTTATTTAATTGTTAAATAGTGATATGCATGATGGATGATCATGGACTATAAAAGACCAATGTGATTGGATTTATTTCTTTTATGTTTCTTTGGGATTGTAAATTAATTAATTTATTTTAATTTATTTTGGGCATGTATTATTAAGTTTGTAATAATTTTTGGGTTGTAATTTCATTTATTTAAGTTCTTGTAAATTCGCCTTGGTATGCCAAGGATTACTATGTAATATTGGATTGCAAGAAGTTCAAGGAGGTCAAGAGCATTGGTGGGACCAGTGGGAGGAATTCAAGATCAAGTGTTGATTATGTACTCCTTCAGCAACTCTTGTAAAATGAATGAATGAAATGCACCTAGGAATGCCCTGATTCAATTCTTGGTGGCTCAGAATTGAATCCCTTAGAAAGTCCATGATCATACCATATTTACTGCTTATCCATGAATGCATGAGATGTATGGGAATGTATGCAATTATATGATATATGCATGCTAAATGGATAATGTGCAAAGTGAGACCTTAATAGTAAATAGAATGACCATAAAATCTTCCAAACAAATGATTAAGTTGGAAATACTATAATTAAAGTAATTATAACATAGGCCCTCCATTGGGGCAATTATTTTAAGAAATTTTAAATAGTTGCATAAGATGCAATTTATTTAAGAGATTTTCTTAAGAATAATTGTTAAGCATGAGATGTTGTAAATATGTAAATGGTTTAGTGGCCAATATTGGATGTACCTGAGGACATTAAAATTATTTGCATAATTACTAGCTCAATGGGATCAACTTAACTAATGCAAGATAAGTCAATAATGGATGTACCTGAGATTTTGAGCATTAGGGGCTAGGTAAAGGATTGAACCTCACATGAGATGTGATGGGCAAAGAGTTGCTCACTTATAGTTTATTGTAATTCCAATAATGGATGTACCTGAGGATGATCAATAGAATTATAAGAATTCAATCACCCACTAGAAATCCATCCAACTAGGATTTCCGTTTTCTACTTTGGAAGTATAGGATTCGCTAAGTTAGTGGGAGGACCAATTTGATTAAAATACCATAATCATTTTGATTAATTACATGATACATTTACTAATTAATCTGGTTATTTTCTGCGATTAATTTTACGATAAAAATGAGCACAAAACAACCACCACCATCCAATATCCTTGCAAGCATACTTGATCACAATAGGTTGACAGGACCTAATCTGTCGATTGGCTAAGAAATTTGAAACTTGTCTGAACCTTGAACATATAGGATATGTTCTAGATTCAAATGTTCTGGTCCCTTACCTCCAGAGGCCACACAAGAGGAACATGAAACTTTGGACAAGTGGAAGGAGCATGATATGAGAGCTAAGTGTTAAATGCTTGCTTCCATGAGTAATGAGTTCTGAAGCAACATGAGAACATGCAGTGCGAGTGAGATCCTCCTTCACCTACAAGAGTTGTATGGTGAGCACGGCGGGAATGCTAGGTATGAGATATCTAGACAGCTATTCCGTATGAGGATGTCCGAGGGACGAATGTTGGGGATCATGTCCACAAGATGATTCGGATGATTGAGCGGTTGGAACATCTTGACTTCAACATGGATTTCCAACTACAGACGGATTTGATCCTTGATCCATTCTGAGTCTTTTGGGAATTTTGTGACAAATTTCCATATGACTAAACAGGAATGCACCTTAGCTGGTTTACTCAACATGCTGGTTATTGCCCAAAAGAATATGCCAGGCAATAAAGGAAAAGAGGTAGCTTTGGTTGCATCTTCTTCTGCTGGAAAGTCCAACAAGAAGAAGGGCAATAAGAAAAAGAAACCTCAGATTCCTGGTCCTTCAAAGAAAATAGCTAAACAGAAAGGGAAGACCAAAGCTGACAAAGGCAAAGAAAAGTGTTTCACTGCCAATAAGAAAGTGTTTCCATTGCCAGTAAGAAAGTGTTTCCACTGGCCAGAGTATAGCAATCTAAAAGAATGCAATGCCATGGTGAAAACCAACTCAAGTTCAAAATATATTTGGCACTTAAGGTTATGTCATGTTGCAGAAGATAGGATTGCAAAACTGGAGAAAATGGGGATTCTATCCTTATTGGGCTCTGAGCCTACTCCAACTTGTGAATCTTGCCTTCAGGGCAAAATGACTAGATCACCCTTTGTTAGACAAGGGCTAAGAGCTGAAAATATTTTGGAGCTAATACATAGTGATGTATGTGGTCCATTTAAAGAAATGGCTAGAGGGGGTTTTCATTATTTTATTACCTTTACTGATGATAAATCAAGGTTTGGGTATTTGTATTTGATGAAATACAAACATGAATCTTTTGAAAAGTTCAAAGAATTTAAATCAAGTAGAAAATCAAACAGAAAGAATATTAAAGCTCTTGATCGGATCGTGGAGGTGAATATTTGAGTCTTGAATTTGATGAATACTTGAGAGAGCATGGCATTGTTTCTCGGTGACTCCTCCAGAACGCCATACGGTGAATGGTGTATCTGAAGGAGAAATCGTACCCTATTGGATATGGTACGTAGTATGATGAGCTATCTTGATATGTCAATCTTCTTTTGGGATTTGCATTAGAATCGACTTTGTATATTACGAATAGGATTCCATCAAAATCAGTTTCTTCCACACCTTATGAGATATGGCATGGAAGAAAACCAAGTCTTAAGCATGTTAAGATTTGGGGTTGTCCACTTATATCAAAAGTGAACAACGATAAATTGGAGATCGGATCGAGAAAAGGTCGATTTGTTGGATATCCAAAAGATAGTTTTGGATATTATTTTATTTGCCTACTTCACAAAGGTTGTTATAAGTAGTGATGCCACATTTCTTGAACAACAATTTGTTCAAGAAGGAGGCAAAGGAAGGCAAATAGAGTTAGAATTGGAGAATTCTGACCAACCAACAGATCAGATGGATATAGATCCATCTAGTCAACCAATACCCATTGATGAAACATCTACAATTTGTTCCTCGTAGAACAACCGAGGTATCTCACCCACGGTGAGATATGGTTTTCTTCATGAAGAAGAACAAGAGTTGTCTACACATGAAGAAGTAGATCATGGAGATGATCCACTTACCTATGAAGAAGCTATATCAGATATAGACTCTTTAGAATGGATTGAAGCTATGAAATCCGAGATTGATTCCATGTATAAGAATCAAGTTTGGGATCTTGTTGACCCACCTGAAGGTATTATACCTATAGGGAACAAATGGGTTTTCAAGAAGAAAATTGGTTCTGATGGAAAGGTAGAGACCTATAAGGCAAGGCTAGTAGCGAAAGGGTTTCGCCAAAGGCAAGGAATCGACTATGAGGAGACTTTCTCGCCTGTTGCCATGCTTAAATCAATTAGGATTTTATTAGCAATAGCTGTGTACTATGATTATGAGATTTGGCAGATGGATATCAAAACAGCTTTTCTCAATGGATACATTGAAGAAAACATTTTCATGGAACAACCTAGGGGATTTGAATCCCAAGATGGTTCCAAGGTATGCAAGCTAAAGCAATCCATTTATGGGTTGAAACAAGCTTCGAGGAGTTGGAACATCCGTTTTGATGAAGCCATTAAATCCTTTGGTTTTATCAAAAATGAGGATGAGCCATGTGTATATAAGAAGGTTAGTGACAGTGCTATCACTTTCCTTGTCTTATATGTGGATGACATACTGTTGATGGGTAATGACACAGGTATGTTGACGACTATAAAGGTATGGTTGTCAAATACATTCTCCATGAAAGACTTAGGGGAGGCAACCTATATTCTTGGGATTCACATCTATAGAGATAGAGCGAAAAGAATAATTGGTTTATCCCAAAGTCTATACTTGGAAAAGGTGTTAAAGAGGTTTAACATGCTTGATTCCAAGAGAGGATTGTTACCGGTGAGACATGGTATCTATCTTTCTAAAGAGATGTCTCCAAAGACACACGAAGAAAGAGATAAGATGGCGAGGATTCCATATGCTTGGCTATTGGAAGTTTAATGTATGCAATGTTGTGTACTAGGCGGATATCGCATATCTCGTTAGTTTGACTAGCGGTATCAATCCAATCCAGTTTGGAACATCTGGATAGTCAAGAATATTCTAAAGTACATGAGAAGAACTAAAGATTTATTCTTGAATTATGGAGGTGGAGACTTGCAATTGGATGGTTATACGATTACGATTTCCAATCGGATATCGATGATAGAAAGTCTACCTCTGGATATGTGTTCATTTGTAATGGAGGTGCGATCGGTTGGAAGAGTTCCAAGCGAGCACGCATTGCAGATTCCACTACGTAGGTGAGTATATTCTTTGCATCAGATGCTGCAAAGGAAGTTGTTTGGATAAAGAAGTTCGTCACAGAACTTACAGTAGTTCCTTCCATTGAGTCAGCAGTTCCACTACACTGTGACAACAATGGAGCAGTCATATAGGCTAAGGAACTAAGGTCTCATCCAAAATCCAAACACATAGAAAGGCACTACCATATTATCAGAAATATAGTTGGGCAAGGCAATATAGCCATGCAGAAAAATAACATCAGCTGAAAAATCCTGCTGATCCATTCACTAAGCTTTTGTCACAAGTTCAATTAGATCGACATCTTGAGAAGATGGGTCTAAGATATTGTAATGAATGGCTCTAGTGCTAGTGAGAGATTGTTAGTAGTATGCCCTAGAGCATATCATTTAGTATGTATCTTGTACATATTTTTATTAATAAAAGGCATTTCCACTTTTCCGTTTACATAATATATTTATGTGTAATAGAAAAGGTCCATTGATATTTTGTTAGAAATATTATTCTTAAGTTGTTAAGAATATGAGTGACAATATTTCTAGCACAAAGTATCATAAATAGGTTCACAATCGAGGATACTTCATAATAAGGACATGACTTATCCAGAAAGATTGTATTCATGTTTGTTCCCAAGTTATTTATATGAGATATAAATAAGATGGAATGGTGAGTCTCATGCCATATAACAAACATGATAGGCACTTATAAATGATAAGTAGGCCGAACTAGTGACACTTATGACAAGCACATGGAGTTTACTCTTGTCAATGTTTTGTCATAAATCATATCAGTGCATATAATCTTTAGACTGAGATAGCACAGATTATCTTGTATATAGGTAGTTTGAGTTTGATACTGCTTTCATACTTGTACTATGTGTGGGTATATGGGCATGTGTTGGCTCCTACTAGTTATATATGGAGGTAGGTGTTGATCAAGATGGAATCTGTTCCTCTAAGTAAATAGAGATAAAATCCTATGTTCATTTAATTGTTCTTGATGTTTCAAGTTCTGGCGGAGACAGATAGATTTATTCGAAAAGAGTTTACGATGAGAAAATCTTTTAATCAAGAACTGGAATTAAAAGAGAACATAATATTCATAGCAAATGGAGTTTGACATAAACCATGACTCGGCTTGAGTTGGGATTTTGTGAGAGAGATTCTAGTGCATGGTAACATATGATTATAGGTTCATTTAAGGTAAACCTTATTACTAATTGGGTGGCCATGGCATGCTATGCTAGGTGTTAACCATGGTCTATGAGGTTCATAAAATGATTTAGAGAAATCATTTATGGTAAGAAAGAGTTCTGATGATATTAAGAGTTGATATCATGTCTCATTGCCAATTAGTGATGAGCCTAGTAAGTCACACACATACACAAGTTATCACCTAATTAAATATGATTTAATTAATTAATTAAAGAGTTTAAATTGATTAATTAAATAGGTTTGGTTTGCAATTAGATTGCAAAGTCCCTAGCATGACTTGAAACCAAATCTAGATTATTGGATGTATAATATAAGTTAAATTTATATTTAAAGTGTTTAAATATGAATTTAATTAATGAGAAATTAATTAATAGAGATTAATTAATTAATTTATATTTGATATAAATTAATTAGAAGAAAAAAATAATTATTTTGGGTTAAGAACTCAAAATTAAGACATAGGGGCATTTTGGTCATTTTACAGTGTGACTCGTGGCACCATGAGATGGTGACACATGGCATAACACATAAGCTTGCCAAATATTTTTTAATCATGTAAGATGATTAAAATCAAGATTAAATATAGGTTTGACACTTGGCACAATGTGATTGGGTCACTTAAACCTAGAGCTAATCAAAGGGTGACATGTGGCAAGGGTTTAATGTGTTAACCTAGCTATTTAAGTGTTGTTATGAGAAAATAAAACACAACCAGCAGCCACACTCCTTTGTCACGCCACTTTGAGGGTTTTCTTCTCTTCTTCTTCATCTCTCATCAATTCAAAGAGATTAGCCATCAATCTCTTGAATTAAGAACACTAGAAATTGTTTCTAGTGTCCTATTTACATCTTTAATCTCTTAAAAGGCATAACTTGATTTTCTAATTAATAGAAAAAGCTTTAGAAGCTATTCAAGGGCTGCCATAGGTGTTCTTGGTGTGGACAAGCTAGAGGGACAACATTTGGTATCCTGAAGACAAATCTCAAAGGCGCAGACACGCTGCAGTGCATCAAGAGGTTAGTGTAATCGTTCTTGATTTAATCTAGGGTTCTAAAATTAATCTGATTAATTTTAAAATCTTAAATGGCAAATACAGATCCAAAAACATATTAAAAGAGTTTTAATATATTGTTTATCATTGAAATCAAATAGATAAAAATAAATCTTGCATGATGCATGTGACCCTAGGCGAAAATTTTTGAATTCAATGGTATAAACTTGTGTTTTTCATGCTTCCATTCCTTCAGTTAGGTCCACAAAAATCATCACCATATTATCCTAACCAAGGCTGCCCAAATTTAGGGATTTCATACAAATGGTATTCCATCAATTTCCTTATCATTTGCACTCATTCATAGTCCTAATACAAGAATTTAAAGTGAAAGAACAAGGTTAGGTCACTAACCCCTTATGGAGTGAGATTTCCCACTTGTTAGAGTTCTTTTTTTCCTTTTCTTTTTGCTCCCAAAATACTCACCAAGTTGCAATAACACTTTTTTGTGTTGCTAGGTTAGGGTTTTGTTGGGTAGAAGCTAGGGAATATCAAGCTTTAAAAGCTTGAAAATGGTGGCTATGGTGGGTATGTCACGGCAAGGAAGAAGAAGAGAAAGAAAAGTCTGATTTTTTTTCACTTTTCCAGCCCATTTGACCTCTTTTAAGTGTATTTAGTGAATAGTGATTGGTGGAGGCATTGTAATGACATAAGCATGAGGTCATAATTCCAAATTTCCTTCATTTTCTTTTCTTTTCTTTTCTACTCATTTTCAATTTAATTTTTAGCAATATTTATTCATATTTTAGATTATAATAATTATTTACTTAACTAGACAAGTCGGTCAAAAATCACCTCTGAAGGTGAAATGACCAAAATGCCCTCCGTTTGGCTTAACAGACTAAAATTGTCTGTACTGATTAAAAAAATTTTCTAAGCATTTTCTTGGAATTCTAATGCCATAAGAACCTCAGTAACCCTTCTCTGGAGTCCCAAAAATTATTTTATAATTTTTCCCCAGATCTAGGGCTCCTAGTTGCGAGAACCACAACTTCTCACTAGGTTACCCATCGCTAGGGCACTGGCTCATTTAACTTGGTTGTATTTTATTTCTAAAATTTTTCGTAAATTTTTCTTATTAATATTTAAGTTAATTATGGTTCCTCACTTTAGCGTAAATATTTTTTCGGATATTCTAGCTGTCCGGACCGACACTGGTTACCAAAACAGTAGACTATACGGACTAGCTAAAGTGAGGATGTTACAATAACTGTGTGTTTTTATGAAATTCGTTTTGAGACATCCTAAATGAAAGTGTTTGGACTAAAAATTTATAAATCATGTTTTGTATCTGTTTTTCATGTTTAGCTCAATATTTGAATAAATGTGATTTGAATTATGCATAAATGTTATTTTCAGTATGTTGTGCACCACTGAGTCATAGTATTCAGCGATGGCTGTTATTGTTGTCGCAGATATAGAGACTAGAGGAGCAGCAGAGTGAGCTACTGAGGATCTTGGAGCCACTTCCCTGAAGTTTTGTCGGGTATATTTTATACCCTGATTATAATATTTAGTTTGATGTATGTAAATGTATGTACATGTAATAACTGGTCATGAGCAGTTGTATAGAGTTTGTAATAATATTATTTTGGATTTGCTAATGTAAAGTGGTTGATAAATGTAATTTGTTTTTACTTTAATGAAAAATGAATGGAAATATTGATTACTATTTTGATGACAATTGAGTTGTGAATTATTGATTTGAATTTTTGAGTTTGAGAAATGATATTGAGTTGTGTTGAGATAGTAGTGAGTTTGATGAAAAGGAATTATTAGAAGTATTTTTACAGGTTTTTGAAGAACTGTTTTCTTAAAATACAGATGGTACTCTGCCGAAATTTTTCCAAAATTTACATAAAAATAAAATGGACAAAAATTTTGAACTAATTTTTAAACTTCTATTAAATGTAAGAAAATGCTCACCACTTCCAAAAAGTAAGAAAATGGTTTTAAAATCCCTTGTAAGGTACTTAATGAGTTATCGGTAGGTGAAGTTTGGTAGTTTATTAGGTATTCTACGGGATCATGTTATGCCTTACAGAGGGGTAAGGTGTAACAAATATCCTTAACTTATTTCAATAAATTTCATTGCCCGAGCAACCTATAACAGGCTGACTAAATTGGATAACGGGTCATTAGCACTAGACACCGCGGTGCCTTAAGCCGTCATATCATGGGACGCAGAACGTCAACCACGTATGCAGTCAGTATGGCTAAAAAGCCATGATAACACATAATCGGGCATAAAAGCCATAAATACGATCATAAAGCCATGAGTGCGAGTATAAAGCCATGAATGCGGGCATAAAGCCATGAATACAGGCATAAAGCCTTTCGCAGTACTGCTAAAACAATACCTTATTAGCATGCCAATCTATCCAATCTGACACACATGTCTAGGCAATACATGGGCACATAGTACCATTAAAAGTTCATAAGTTTCATTAATTGATTATAGGTTCTAATTATAATTTCTAGCATTTTAATCTTTTTCATAATAGAAACATAAATCTCTAAGCCTAATATTTACATAATTTATACATTCATCATAATTTATATATTCATTATTTGATCCATAATGATTGCAATTCAAAACAATGATTCTCATGCACCATTGTATTCAAAACATTTTTTTCCTTTCTCATTTATACATTTGAAAATCTACTTATGTAATTACAAATTTTATATTTCAAGTTGGATTACTAATATTTTATGAATTTCATTTGTGATGGGAATATAAGCCCTAACTACCTATTCACATCAATTAGGTAACTTACTTTTCATGTTTCAAGCAATCCATGAACATTTCATGGATTTCAAATTTATGGCCTTAATTTCCCTCTAACAATTTTGACTAAGATGCATAGTCCACATTTGTCATATAATTCTAAGCATTTAAGCTTAGAATTGGTTCTAAGTCTTCATCTTAATTTGCTAATCATTTTGATTACTATTCACCTTACTAGTCAACCAAAATGTTGACTTTTTATACTTAATGGATATGTTAATTCTAATTACACCAAGATCCCACATTTTGAGTTTTACATTTGCTAGTATTAATTGCCAATTGTAATTTAAAATCCCCTAGATGCATTTTTAAATTTTCAGTTTTGATTACCTAAGTTTACTGTTCCATTTGACAATTTTACAGTGGAAACTAGGCTAACTTTTCTTCATCAAAGTTGTTCCTTATTGTGTCTTCTTTAATTCCCTTTTTGAATCACTCCATTTGGAGTTTTGTAGCTCAAGTTATGGCCAAATTACCATAACTGGCCGGATTGGTCTCTACCCAGAATTTCTGGCCAATTCTGGTTCTGCTAGATTTGGTAGGTGAATTTTGGCTAGCAATTTCATTTAGTTAAGTCTAGAATTTGAGTTTGTGTTCTACATGAAAGTTGTTCTAAATTGCCTAAGCTTTCCATTGATATAAATTTCAGGTCAATTGGACCTTTCTACACTGAGTTATGACTAAATGAATGAACACTGTTCATTTGATTTTTTTGCCCAGGCAGAATTGATGCTACCCGAATTTCGTCAATTTTTAGGGCATCCTATGTTTGTTTTCTGGACAGGTTTCCTTCATCAAAGTTGTGCCATTATGTGTCTAATTTCATGTCCAATTGGCCTTGCACCAATTGAACCTACACAACCCAAGTTATAGTTGCCCAAACATGCTGGACTCACATTCAGACTTGCAGGGTACTCAAGGCAGCACACCAACCTCAAAACCAAAGCTACAATTCACCTCAATTCCTCATTATACTCAGCCAAATGGTCGCTTATTGACCATTAAAACTCCAATTAACCATTCAAACACAATATCTCCAATTTTCATACTAACCCTAATTGATCAAATCTCATTCTCATGCAAACTCAAAAAGATTCAACTCCATTCAACTCCAATTCATATGTATACATTAATTGACATTAATATACAAACTTAATTGCAACTAAACCATCCAAACCCTAACCCTCTCTTGGATGCCACAATTCATACATACTCCTACATAAGTGTTTTATTCAATTTCTTAACAATTTCTCATTCACTTTAACTTCCTAACATGGAATGAAAAGAGAGATGTAAGAGTTAGCACTAACCATATGTTGATCACTCTTCCAAACTTGTAAAAACTTCTTAATTTATTCTTTCAATTGCTGCCTAGAGGTGGTTTAGGGTATAAGGAGGAGTTTTAATGAAACAACCTTTGGAATTTATGTTGATTTTTCAAGAGAATTTCTAGTGAGAAGTTTGCATGAAAATGGTGTGAGGAGAGAAAAGGGAGAATCGGCTAAATGAAGGAGATGAGATGCAGATTGTTGTTTCATTTCATCCCATTTTATCTCTTTTTAATAACTTTAAATATGCTTGTTGTGTTATGATTGGTGGAGGCCTTCTTAATGACATCATGTGATGTCAAAATTCCAATTTTCTTCATTTTTCTTTTCTTTTCTTTTCTACTCATTTTCAATTTAATTTGTAGTAATATTTATTCATATTTTATGTCATAATAATTATTTACTTAACTAGACAAGTCGGTCAAAAATCATCTCCAAAGACGAAATGACCAAAATGCCCTCCGTTTGGCTTATCGAGCCAAAATCGTCTGTACCGATCAAAACATTTTTCTAAGCCTTTTCTTGGCATTCTAATAGCATAGAAATCTCTGGAGTCCCAAAAATTATTTCATGAATTTTCTCCTAAGTTTAGGGCTCCTAACTGCGAGGACCGCAACTTCCCACTAGGTTACCCATCGCTAGGGCACCGACTCATTTAACCTGGTTGTATTTTATTTCTAAAATTTTTTCTAAATTTTTCTTACACTTATTTGAGTTATTTATGACTCCTCACTCTAGTTTATATATAGTTCCAGTCATTCTCGCTATCCGAACAGACAATGGTCATCAGAACAGTAGAATGTACGGACTAGCTAAAGTGAGGGTGTTACAGTTTTAATTCTTCTAGTGCTTTCTTAGCAATTTATGGTCATCGAACCCTCAATAACTCTTCACTGGAGTCCCATGAATTATTTCACAATGTTCCCCACAGGTTTGGGGTTGCTAGCTATCTTTACAGTAGCTTCCCGTTAAGGTCACCCATCGTTGTGACTCCGACTCGTTTAACTCACTTGCACTACATTTCTTTTATTTCTCCTTAATTTTACTTAGTCTTTATTCAATCAATTTATGCCTCCTCACTCTAGTTGGAGTGTAGTTTCAGTCATCCTGGCCATCCTAGCTGTCCGAACAAACGTTAATCATTGAAATAGTAAAATGTACGGACTACAAAAAATGAAGGCGTTACAATTCTCCCCTCTAATAAAAATTTCATCCTCGAAATTTATCCAGTGTAAATAATCGAGACACTACTATCTCTTTAGTCTGTTTTACTAGTTCTGGTTTTAAATTTTTATTCTTAACTAGTTTTGTACGTATCTACTTTTATCTCGTACACAGGGTCTATTATTACATATACTAAAATATTAATGTAACACCCCTATGTTCAGTAGTGCGTTCTACTGTTCCGGTGACCAGTGTTGTCCAGACAGCTAGGATGCCTAGAACTACACTTCGATATGTGTGAGGAGACATAAAATAATGAAATACAAGAAGAGAAAATACAAGAAAAACAACGGAAAAATAATAGCAAAGAAATGTAACCAAGTTAAGCGAGCCGAGAACCCTAGCGATGGGTGACCGCATCAGGAAGTCACGGCGTGGACCGTTGACTAGCCCTGGACCGCGGGGAACCCTGGAAAATATTTTTAGGACTCAAATAAATATTTATTGAAGTATAAATATCATTAGAAATATCAAAGAAAAATTAAATAATTAAGAAAAGTGAGAAATCGAAAAACGGACAAAACCCGGTGTTACCGAAAAATCGGGAAATCAACCCGAACAGGGGCATTGTGGTCATTTGACACCTCGAGTTGTCTTTTGACCTAAATGTCCATTGAAAATAAATGATATTAAACTTTGAAAATGCAATGAAAAATAAAAATATGGTACATAATATAAAAAAGTGGAAATAATGAGGCAAAATTGTAAATTTGGTAACTTTAATTAAATAAGTCATTTCCTAAAGTTAGTGGTCCACTAACTCACATTGTGGGACACCTTTATAATGCATTTGGACAGATTTAAACTTCATCTTCAACCTTTCCAAAGGGCAGCCGAAACCAAGAATGGAATTCCTCCATGGATGCATAGGTGGAAGCTTCATGCAAGCTTGATCTAAGCCACTTTCCATGCACTTTCCTTCATTAAAGTTAATCCTCATACCATGGGCAGTAGATAGGCAGCAAGAAATGAAAGTTTTTATGGAGTTTTGAAGAATTTCCAAAGTGGTAAGTTTGTGTTTTTGATTATTGTTTAATTAAAGTTTGTAAGGATGTTATGCGTGTTTGATTTATGGAGAGATTTTTGAGGTTTGATGTTGAATGGGGAAGTGTACTTTTGGCAGCCATGGAAACACTTTGAAGGCAGTTTATTTTTGCTTGTAAATGGTGAATTAAATGATTGATTAAATGTATATTGAGTAGGAAATTGTTTGGGCGATGTGTACTTAGTATATGTAAATGTGAAATGAAATTTAAAGCTTGGAAATTAATGAAATGCAAATGTACCATTGTGGCAGTTTGTTAACTTTTGAAGAATACTGGAATTCATGCTTGGTTTATGGAATAATGATGTTAAAATGTGTTGGTTGTTATGGCAGTTTGAGTGCATGTATGATGGTGTGAAGTTGGACATGTAAATGGGCATGAATTGGTGATTGAATTGTTGTAAATTGAGTTGGACAAATTCTGTACTTGTTGGTGCACATTGAATGTAATTGTAAGCTGCCAAAATGATCTATAATATGTTGTAAATTATGTTTAGGTCGTGGTACAACCAGAATTGGTTTGAATGTTGAGTTTGGTAAGTGTTAAAAGTGATCCTTGACGTGTATGCAAAAAAATGCAATAAGGCAGTTTGTGTTTTAGGCCTATAACTTTAAGTGTGTGGCTCCAATTGGTATGAGACCAATTGGAGGTGAAACTAGGCATAAAATGTGCCAACTTTCATGAAGGAAGCTTGCCAAAATTCTGCTTGCAAGGTAGCTTGAAAAATGACCAAATCCGGATTAAGTGCAAATGAGGCCTGAAAATTGACCATTTGGGCAGCAGTTAGTTTTTAGGCCATAACACACTCAAAACAGGTCCAATTGACCTGAAATTTTGACCATAAATAGTTAAGACCTATATCTACAAGTCTTATGAAGACACCAAAGCCCAGAAATGACTATAAGCAAGTCAAACGGCTTGCACAAGTTCGGGTCTAAAAACTGGCCGAATCTAAAATGACCTAAAATGACCTAAAGTGACCAATTTTGGTGCAATTTGACCAGCAATAGTAAAATGACCATAACTTGATCTACACAACTCATAAGGACCTCAAATTTTGCCCTGCGTTCCATAAGACATAGATCTACAAGTTTGTAGTTTTGATCAAAACCCAAAAACTGAGGGAACTAGGTCGTCCGGCTAGGTCAAACTAGTATCCTGGAATCCAGCAAATTGCAAGAAAATGCAGTATACACGGAAATTAACTTGGTAACATGTACCAACCCTAAAATACTATCGAATGTGACATATTAATAACATTAAAACCTAATTTACCTAGAATGCATCGAGGGTCAACATATTAGGTTGACTAAGCAAATATTAGAATTCAGTGAATTACTTATCAAGCATTATCGTTAGAGACAGTTAATTGAGTACTGAAACACTTCAAATTGTGTTTCTCAGTTAGCAAAGACTCAGAAAAAGGGAAGGAGACACTGAGTCAAGACCAGGAGACAGTTATCAGAGGTTTGTGCACAACAGCTATTTCTTTTGAATTTTTCAATTGAAATGAATTATGACTATTTGTATATCATTGTTTTAAATTGTGGAAATGTGCTTGAATGAATATTTATTGCTTGAAAAGCATTGTAAATGGTTTGAAATTATGAAAAATTGTTTGAATGATATTGATGAGTGCTTATTGATTTAAAAGCATTGAAAATGATTTGAAACCACAGCTATCATGTATATTGATTGTATTCCTCACTAGCTTATCTAGTGGGATGAATTGAATTCCCTCTCTGGCTGAAGTGTTGAGGTGTGTGCCTGTTGAGGATGAATTGGATGAGTACTCATATTTTTGCTAGCTAGCTATGTTATTCCTCATTAGTCATTGACTTTTGGGACGAATTGAATACCTCATTAGCCATTGGCTTTTGGGACGAATTGAACTTTGGAACATGATTAAGCTGTGTGTGGTTTATTGATATGTATTGTGAAATTGTGAAATGGAGTTTAAATTCTTATTGACATTCACTGTCTTTTGAATTTAACTATGTTTTGATTACTGAGATTTATTGTCACACTATAACGAATTAATAAACAATTGAAATACTTTTTTCATTTACTTACTTTTTTTTTATTTATTACTTTTTTTTTTCACTATTTTAACATTGTTTTCATTTGAACAATTTTGTTAACTTTGAAACATTTTTTAAATAAAATTTTTATTTTTTTTTACAAATTATTTTTTTATTTGATTTAAATTTTTTTTCAAAAACAAAAACAAAAACAAGTTTTTATTTATCACAACAAAACATTTTTTTCATCACAACACAACATTCATTTCACATTTCAACAAATTCAACATTTACAATTTTTCAATACAAAGAATACAATACACCAAATACATTTTCAAATAACTTAAATTTTTACTAACTAAAATTAAATTATTTTAAAACATAATAACACAATATAACAAAACTATAATAAAAAATAATACATAAAAATATAATAAAATATATATATATTATACATAATTAATATATCATATACTACTGCCTAATACTCTCTCTCCATTGCAAATCTCTACTCTCACTAATCTACTGCTAATTATCAAGAGCTTTTTCAATAACAATAAACTCGAGACAATACAAAAAATTTTTAAACAATCATTTTAAAAAAATTAAAATTCAATTAATAAAAAATAAATAAATGGAAAATTAAAAAATATCATTAAATATCACAATAATAAAAAACACATATCACAATAATAAAATTCAATATCATAATATAATAAATAAAAGTTTAAATCAATTGTCAATATAGACAATAAACAATAAATACAATACAAATTTAATTAAAATACATAACATAATAACAAATACATAATAAAACATACATCAATAACACACACACAATTACACATACAATTCTACCATGACACACTTTTTCACATATAATTGTTACACACCACGATAACACAGGACATATGCAATAATCAATAAGGAAGAAGGGAGGAATATAAAGCTATCTCCATAACTCATCCTCACACTCACCTCACTCAAAAGAATAGAAAGAGGGGAGGACCAGAGGAGGATAATCACTCAATAAGGAATAATCATGATCAGAGAAGAATTAATGGAGGATTCAGGAGGAAAAATGGAGAAAATCATATCAAAAATAATGAACAAATTTCATTCAAAACAAAATTCAAAAAAATAATGAATTTAATTCAAAAATTTAAAATTTAAAATTTAAATTTGCAAAACAAAAAACACAAAATTTCCAATCAACAAACAAAAACAAAACAAATTCCATTCTTTCAAATCATTCAATTCATTCAAATCATCACACATTTTTTTCATCAATTCAAACCATTCACCATGTTTTTCAATCAAAAACAATCAACAAAACACATTTATAAAATTCAAAACAAAAAATAAATAAAAAATAACAATTATTAATTTCAATCAAAACAAAATACAAAACAAAAATCAATAAACACAAATAAAACATACACAAATAAAATCAAAAACATAATTCAAAAATAACAAAAAAAAAAAACAAAAAAACAATACAATAACAATAAATAAAAAAAAACAACAAAAAAAAAAAAAACAACATTATTTATAAAAAAAAAAATGAAATTCAAAACAAATCTCTTTTTAAACCCCCTTTTTTTCTTCCCTGATTTTTCTTTTTAATTTGTCTTGTTTCAATCGAATTTAAAAAATTGAAAAATTGAATTTGTGTTTTAAAATTCGATGGTTAATGGTATTTAAAACAATGAATCAACTAAACAAATCAAAACAATTATTCATTTAATCACCTAATATTTTTTTTAAATTTATTTTTTTTTAGTAATTAGGTTTGTAGGTCATTTTTAGTTTTTTTTTTATTTTTTTTTTTTTTCTTTGTTTTATTTTGTTTATTTTTTTTATTTTTGATTTGCATTTTTATTTTTTTTTTTCCGGACACCACCAAATTCAGTTATTTTTTCGAAACTACAAGAAAACAACAAAACTGTAGATCTAGGTCTTATTGCACAAAATTCCAAAAATTTCAGGTCAGTCAGTAGTTTACAGTTATATTATGGTATTTAATCATGGTCAAATGTCATCAATATCATTTTCATTTTTTTGGTCAATTTGGTCAATTTTTTTTGTTTTTTTTTTTTTGACATTTTTCTTGTTTTTTTTGACTTTATGGTCATTTAGGCTTTCTGTCTTGTTCATTCATGGTTTTAACTACTATTCATGGTTAAAATTGTTAAAATTACTTTTTGAGTGACCTTAATTTCTAAATACTCCTGTGGTCAAATAGTAGTGGTTTCAAGTCAAGTGTCAATTTGGTCATTTTTCACATCAACTCACAAATTTCAATTTGCATTTTTTTTTTATTTTTCATTTGGCATTTTTTTTTCATTCTATTACCAATCATACCAATAATGGTTAAGGTTGTTTTTACTTTACATATAGTTAAAATACTATAATGCAAAATGTCATTCACACACTTCAAACAACACACATATACACACACTTCACTTCCTTACCAATGTTTTTCTCATTTCTAACCCTTAGTATATATACATTTTTTTAACATTTTTTTTATTATCATTTACATTTTTAACACACACACATTTACAATATATTAATCAAACACAATACACCATACATAACATTACATACAACACATAAACACACATACATACACTTACACACACACATACACATCCCTTCACATACCCTTCATTACAAAAATAAACAAATTCACAATAATGCCATAATTTATAGTGTCCTCAAGGCTGCTCAAATTTGTCAAAAAGTCAACATCAGCTCAAATTCATCCATCCAAGTGCCATCATAAACATAAATATTAACAATAAATAAAATAATAATATAAATATATTATATTTTTATAAATCTCTCATCATATTATCACATAAATCATAAAAATCAAAAAAAAAAATGGTTGTCCAAAAATAAATCAATAAATATATATATAAATTATTAAAAAAAACTTCAAAAAATAAAACAAATATAACAAACACAAAACAAAAAACAAAACAATAAAAACAAAAAATAAAAACTTACCTTATGCTTATGTTTTGTTTTGCTTTTAAACTCTTCAACTTTAGTATCAAAAAAACAACTTCTGATGAGTAGACAAGTAAGTTTCAAGGAATGACTTAAGAGATGGAGTTGAAAATGATTTATTGTGATATTGTGTTAAATTCCTTCTGACATTCATTGTCTTGAATTTAACTATGATTTTACGTATCCATCATTTAAATGATTTATGAATTGTGATTTAAAGTTGTATTTGGTTAATGTTGTGCACCACTGAGACATTGTCTCAGCGATAGCTTTTCATTGCTATCGCAGGTAGACAGACGGACAGGGCAGCAGACTAGGCTGCTAGTACATCCAACGAGAGATTATCGAGTATAACGAGTATACCACATTTTGCATTTTGTACTGTAATGTATGTTCACTGTATGTATATATTGTTCTTGGTTTTGAGCAGTTGTAAATTAAAATTGTACATTGAAGTTGTAAAGTAAATTATGAGTATTTTGACTTGTAAAAATTGTATTATCTTTCTTTTATCTCAGTCTTTGAAAAATTATTGTGGATTTGAGTTGAAAAAGAAATTGTGTTGTTTAACTGTTGAAGTGGAGATAGAGAATTATATTGAAGTGTTTTTATAGGTTTTCTGAAGAACTGTTTTATCCACAATACAGATGGCACTCTGCCAAAATTTTTACAGAAATTCCAAATAATTCAAATGTGTTAGTTCTATCACTTTAGTTCAAAAAGGTTTTCAACACCTGTAAATAGTGCTCACCACTGTAAAAGAAGTAACAAAAGTTTTTAAAATCCCTTGTAGTGTATTTAATGGGTTATCAGTAGACGGAGTTGGTAATTCATTAGGTATACTACGGGATCATGTTATGCCTTACAGAGGGGTAGGGTGTGACATGTTTTAGTGGTATCAAAGCTAGTTTTTAATTTTTGTTTTCGCATGTTATTTGAATATTCTTTTTTCATAGTACAACTGCTCAATATCATTGTTTGATACATACAGTACATTACATTATAAATATGCACTAACGGGAGGAAATCTCCTTGTGTTATTTGTTTAGGAGGTCTGAGATCCTCGCATTGACCATGGAAGAGGGTGATCGTTCAGTCGATTAATCTATTGAGGCTGAGGTGCAAGGGGATGCCCCAGCCCTCCAAAATGTCAGTGGTTCAGCTGCACGACCCTGCGATCGCATGATTTCTGCTCGATTCGCTCAACAGGATATGCAATGTTCCAACAAATGGTGTAATGTGCCTACTCAAGTCCCAATACAGACACGATGGTACAACCACGATCTCTGCTAGCGATATGACAAATTGATGAAATATGGGACTACAGAGTTCAAGGGGACAGTAGATCCTCTAGAGGCTGAACAGTGGTTAGAGAAGATGGATAGAGTATTCAAGAAACTGCATTGCACAGAGGAGCTCAAATTTGAATACTCAGTATCCTTGTTACAGGGGGATGCTTATGACTGGTGGAAAACCATTCCCCACGATGCAGTAGAACTGCAGTGCTAACATGGAATGACTTTCTCGTGAATTGGACAAAAGTATGTCCCCAATGCTTATGTAGACCGAAGCTACAAGAGTTCCTAAGTGCAAGCAGGAGCATATCGGTGGTGAGTATGAAAGAGAATTTTCCGCCTTAGCCATTATGCAAGAAGTTTACTTGCTACCAGAGGAGAGATGCAAGAGGTTTGAAACCGGCTTGAAGCCCGATGTCAGTTACAAGTGGTGGCTTCAAACACACTAACTTCTCCGAACTTGTTTCTCAAGCCCTAGAGTTGGAAAGAAATGAGTGCAAGTCGCTCCTGGGAAAAAGAAATCAGAGAAGACAGAGAAAGAGGGAAAATCAGTAGAACAGAGTTCCAGTGGTCCTACTGGAAAGAGGAAGAACCATGGGGGACATGGCAGAGGTGGCAGAAGTCTGGTAGGGGAAGATATTCAGGACAGAAACCTCCTCTATCTGGCCAGCAGAGTACCAGAGGTTCCTACCCTCCCCGCCAATGTGAAACTTGTGGAAGAAATCATGGTGGGATAGGCTACAAGGCTATTGGAGCCTGTTATAACTGTGGAGGCACAGGACACTTTGCCAAGGACTGCACCAGTAGTCGCAGAGTTGGACCACCTCTTACTACTGCAGAAGGGTCAGTTCAGAACCCTGTCACTAGAAGTTCACAACCACCCAGCAGAGGTAGAGGCAGGGGTAGAGGTAGCCCAGCAGGCAACCAAGGCATAGTGAAACAATCAGAGCAAGACAGTGCTCCAGTCAGAATCTATGCAATGAGACAGAGAGAAGAGGCCGAGACATCTGATGTTGTGGTTGGTACCTTCTCAACTTTTAATCAGAATGTGTTTGTGTTATTTGATCCGGGTTCTACCCATTCTTATGTGAGTGCTAGCATCATTGATTGCATTGCTGTTCCATGTACAAAAATGGACTTTGAGGTGCTAGTAACAAGTTCGCTAGGACAGGAGGTCAGGGTTAATAAAATATATAGAAATTGTCCTTTGGTGATCCAAGGACACAATTTTCTATCTGATCTCATTGAAATGCCCTTCAGAGATTATGATATCATCTTGGGCATGGATTGGTTAGCTAGGCATCATGCCATGATTGACTGTAGGCTGAAGACAGTCACTTTTGGTCTCCCTCAGTACAGTGATGTGGTAATACATGGGGAGAGGCAGTTATTGCCATCAAACATCATTTCGGCTACACTAGCCAGAAAAATGATCAGAAAGGGTTGTAAAGCATACTTGGCACATGTGGTAGACACCCAAGTGGGGAGTCCAGCATTAAGGGACATCCCTACAGTATATGACTTTCCAGATGTGTTTCCTGATGAATTGCCAGGATTGCCTCCGAAAAGAAAGGTGCAGTTTGAAATTAATGTTATGCTTGGTGTGGATCCAATCTCCATAACACCATATAGAATGACACCAGCAGAGTTGAAGGAGTTGAAGGTACAGTTGCAAGAACTACTTGAAAAGGCTTCATTCGCCCAAGTGTGTCACCACGGGAGCGCCAGTATTGTTTGTTAAGAAGAAGGATGGCATTCTTCGTTTATGTATTGTTTGACCTGGAGTCTGAATGCTTTTATGTTAGTGTTAGAATTATATGTTCTGTTGTTATTCCTTTACAGGGAAATAAATTTTGATGCATTAGTGATTAGTCCTTTAGGATAAGGATTGTGATAATAAGTGAAATTAGTTTTGGAAGAGGTTATTGGCGAAAAGTATTTTCTGACACACCATAAATTATAAAGCTAATTGGCGAGCCTACTTAATGTAAGGCAAGAGGACGTAAAAGTAAGATGCAGTAATGTTATTGCCCTAGATGAGGGCAAGGATGTTACTGTTAGTAATTGCTAATGGATATTGTAATTAGAATAAGTTCGGATATCAGTGAATTCGAAAAGGATAAAAGATATGAAAGTTTGACCTATTGGGATGTATCGTAGTAACTATGTAATGTTCTTGATGTTTATACTGTAAGCTGTAGATTACAGTACTAACTTGAGATTATTGTGTAAAGCTACGTACTACCCGATAGTACACCTAGATGAGAATAGTTGCCAACGGCATCTATTTTGGTATAGTTATGCCAGGACATAATTTAATTGTTAGGAATAAGTTTGAAAATCCTACTTAGGGATCTAAAACTCAAAAGTTAGAATATCGAAAGGTTATAATTCAGTACAAAAGGAAGTAAGTTATAGAATATTGAAAGATAAAAAGAGTTATGGAAGTAGAGATCTGAACAGTTGATTCATATATAACAAAGAAATATTACGAATGTTAGGAAGACTATGGACTAGAATGGTCAGAGGACCAATGACTAGATAAATGATTCTAACATGACCTCAAGGGTCATTCAAAAAGGAACATGAACCGAAATATTACACAGCACAATAGTAAGAGGAGATTGGTGTTATCCAAACAAATTAAACGTTGTATTAGATTGTTAAAAGTCTTATACAAATTTGAGGAAAAGAAGATTATACAATCATATAGAAAGGAGAAAATAAACGTATGACTATTGTAAGATGGCTATTGGGTAAAATTTCGTGGACGAAATTTATTTTAGGGGGGGAGAATTGTTACACCCCTATGTTGGTAGAGTGCTCATTCGTTAGGTGACCAGTGTTGTCCGGACAGCTAGGATGCCTAGAACTACACTTCGATATGTGTGAGGAGACATAAAATAATGGAATACAAGAAGAGAAAATACAAGAAAAAAAAAAGGAAAAATAATAGCAAAGAAATGTAACCAAGTTAAGCGAGCCGAGAACCCTAGCGATGGGTGACCGCACCGGGAAGTCACGGCGTGGACCGTTGACTAGCCCTGGACCGCGGGGAACCCTGGAAAATATTTTTAGGACTCAAATAAATATTTATTGAAGTATAAATATCATTAGAAATATCAAAGAAAAATTAAATAATTAGTACAAAGAAAAGTGAGAAATCGAAAAATGGACAAAACCCAATGTTACCGAAAAATCGGGAAATCAACCCGAACAGGGCCATTGTGGTCATTTGACACCCCGAGTTGTCTTTTGACCTAAATTTCCATTAAAAATAAATGATATTAAACTTTGAAAATTCAATGAAAATAAAAATATGGCACATAATATAAAAGTGGAAATAATGAGGCAAAATTGTAAATTTGATAACTTTGATTAAATAAGTCATTTCCTAAAGTTCGTGGTCCACTAAATGACATTGTGGGACACCTTTATAATGCATTTGGACAGATTTAAACTTCATCTTCAACCTTTCCAAAGGGCAGCCGAAACCAAGAATGGAATTCCTCCATGGATGCATGGGTGGAAGCTTCATGCAAGCTTGATCTAAGCCACTTTCCAGGCACTTTCCTTCATTAAAGTTAATCCTCACACCATGGCAGTAGATAGGCAGCAAGAAATGAAAGTTTTTGTGGAGTTTTGAAGAATTTTCAAAGTGGTAAGTTTGTGTTTTTTATTATTGTTTAATTAAAGTTTGTAAGGATGTTATGGGTATTTGATTTATGGAGAGATTTTTGAGGTTTGATGTTGAATGGGGAAGTGTACTTTTGGCAGCCATGGAAACACTTTGAAGGCAGTTTATTTTTGCTTGTAAATGGTGAATTAAATGATTGATTAAATGTATATTGTGTAGGAAATTATTTGGGCGATGTGTACTTAGTATATGTAAATGTGAAATGAAATTTAAAGCTTGGAAATTAATGGAATGTAAATGTACCATTGTGGCAGTTTGTTAACTCTTGAAGAATACTGGAATTCATGCTTGGTTAATGGAATAATGATGTTAAAATGTGTTGGTTGTTATGGTAGTTTGAGTGCATGTATGATGGTGTGAAGTTGGACATGTAAATGGGCATGAAATGGTGATTGAATTGTTGTAAATTGAGTTGGACAAATTCTGCACTTGTTGGTGCACATTGAATGTAATTGTAAGCTGCCAAAATGATCTATAATATGTTGTAAATTATGTTTAGGTTGTGGTACAACCAGAATTGATTTGAATGTTGAGTTTGATAAGTGTTAAAAGTGATCCTTGATGTGTATGCAAAAAAATGGAATAAGGCAGTTTGTGTTTTAGGCCTATAACTTTAAGTGTGTGGCTCCAATTGGTATGAGACCAATTGGAGGTGAAACTAGGCACAAAATGTGCCAACTTTTATGAAGGAAGCTTGCTAAAATTCTGCTTGCAAGGTAGCTTGAAAAATGACCAAATCCGGATTAAGTGCAAATGAGGCCTGAAAATTGACCATTTGGGTAGCAGTTAGTGTTTAGACCATAAGTCACTCAAAACAGGTCCAATTAACCTGAAATTTTGACCATGAATAGTTACGACCTATATCTACATGTCTTATGAAGACACCAAAGCCCAGAAATGATCATAAGCAAGTCAAACAGCTTGCACAAGTTCGGGTCTAAAAACTGGCCGAATCTAAAATGACCTAAAGTGACCAATTTCGATGCAATTTGACCAGCAATAGTAAAATGACCATAACTTGGTCTACACAACTCAGAATGACCTAAAATTTTTCCCCGCGTTCCATAAGACATAGATCTACAAGTTTGTAGTTTCGATAGAAACCCAAAAACTGAGGGAACTAGGTCGTCTGGCTAAGTCAAACTAGTATCTCGGAATCCAGCAAATTGCAAGGAAATGCAGTATACACGGAAATTAACTTGGTAACATGTACCAACCCTAAAATACTATCGAATGTGACATATTAATAACATTAAAACCTAATTTACCTAGAATGCATCGAGGGTCGACATATTAGGCTGACTAAGCAAATATTAGAATTCAATGAATTACTTATCAAGCATTATCGTTAGAGACAGTTAATTGAGTACTGAAACACTTCAAATTGTGTTTCTCAGTTAGCAAAGACTCAGGAAAAGGGAAGGCGACACTGAGTCAAGAACAGGAGACAGTTATCAGAGGTTTGTGCACAACAACTATTTCTTTTGAATTTTTCAATTGAAATGAATTATGACTATTTGTATATCATTGTTTTAAATTGTGGAAATGTGTTTGAATGAATATTTATTGCTTAAAAACCAATGTATATGGTTTGAAATTATGAAAAATTGTTTGAATGATATTGATGGATACATATTGATTGAAAATCATTGGAAATGATTTGAAACCACAGCTATCATGTATATTGATTGTATTTCTCACTAGCTTGTCTAGTGGGACGAATTGAATTCCCTCTCTCGCTGATGTGTTGAGGTGTGTGCCTGTTGAGGATGAATCGGATGAGTACTCATATTTTTGCTAGCTAGCTATGTTATTCCTCATTAGTCATTGACTTTTGGGACGAATTGAATACCTCATTAGCCATCGGCTTTTGGGACGAATTGAACTTTGGAACATGATTAAGCTGTGTGTGGTTTATTGATATGTATTGTGAAATTGTGAAATGGAGTTTAAATTCTTATTGACATTCACTGTCTTTTGAATTTAACTATGTTTTGATTACTGAGATTTATTGTGATATTGTGTTAAATTCCTTCTGACATTCATTGTCTTGAATTTAACTATGATTTTACGTATCCATCATTTAAATGATTTATGAATTGTGATTTAAAGTTGTATTTGGTTAATGTTGTGCACCATCGAGACATTGTCTCAAATGATAGCTTTCATTCTTTGTCGCCGCAGTAGACAGACGGAAAGGGCAGCAGACTAGGCTGCTAGTACATCCAACGAGAGATTATCGAGTATAAGGAGTATACCACATTTTGCATTTTGTACTGTAATGTATGTTCACTGTATGTATATATTGTTCTTGGTTTTGAGCAGTTGTAAATTAAAATTGTACATTGAAGTTGTAAAGTAAATTATGAGTATTTTGACTTGTAAAAATTGTATTATCTTTCTTTTATCTCAGTCTTTGAAAAATTATTGTGGATTTGAGTTGAAAAAGAAATTGTGTTGTTTAACTGTTGAAGTGGAGATTGAGAATTATATTGAAGTGTTTTTACAGGTTTTCTGAAGAACTGTTTTATCCAAAATACAGATGGCACTCTGCCAAAATTTTTACAGAAATTCCAAATAATTCAAATGTGTTAGTTCTATCACTTCAGTTCAAAAAGGTTTTCAACACCTGTAAATAGTGCTCACCACTGTAAAAGAAGTAACAAAAGTTTTTAAAATCCCTTATAGTGTATTTAATGGGTTATCAGTAGACGGAGTTGGTAATTCATTAGGTATACTACGGGATCATGTTATGCCTTACAGAGGGGTAGGGTGTGACAATTAAAATGAAAAATATACCCCTAACAGCATCTGTCAGCTCTAGCTCCTCCTGTGCCCTCATAGTGTCACACCCTATCCCTCTGTAAGGCATAACATGATCCCGTAGTATACTTAATGAATTACCAACTCCGTCTACTGATAACCCATTAAATACACTACAAGGGATTTTAAAAACTTCTCTTACTTCTTTTACAGTGGTGAGCACTATTTACAGGTGTTAAAAACTTTGGTGAACTGAAGTGAAACAATCAACTCATTTGATTTATTTGGAATTTCTGTAAAAATTTTGGCAGAATGCCATATGTATTTTGGATAAAACAGTTCTTCAGAAAACCTATAAAAAGCACTTCAATAAATTTCCAAATCTCAGCTTCAACATTTTTTTCAACCCAACACAGTTCTCAAGTCAATTTCACAGTAATTTTTCAAGGGCTGAGATAGAGAAAATATAATACAATTTTGCAAGTGAAAATAACTCATAATTATTTTACAACTTCAATTTACAATTTTTTTTTTTTTACAACTGCTCAAAACCAAAAACAATATGTACATACAGTGAACATACATTACATTACAAAATACAAAATACTGGTATACTCATTATACCCGGTAGTCTCATTTGGAGGTACTAGCGACTTAGTCTGCCGCCTGCCTATCTGTCTACTGCGCGACAAAGAATAAAGCTATCGCTGAGACAATGGTTCAGTGGTGCACAACATTAACCAAACTAAAAAACCATAGTTAAATTCAAGACAATAATTGTTAACCAGAATTTAAACTCCATTTCTCAATATCACAATAAATTTCAGTAAGTCAGATCATGGTTGAATTCAAAAGACAGTATATGTCAATAAGAGTTTAAATTCATTTCAAAATCTCACAATAAATCTCAATAATCAAAACATAATTAAATTCGAAAGACAGTTAATTTCAATAAGAATTTAACTTCATTTCACAAATTATCAAATCGCATAACAACACAATTTAGGCGAATAAGTTAAGAATACAGTGTTGCCAATTCATTCACAACTTAAGCCATGACACAAATTTCCGATCAATACCGCGTTGTACACCACGACAAAGCAATCACAACCCCACTAATCGAAATTAATAAGGAAGGGAGCTAGCTATATAATGAGTACTCATCCGATCACCTCAACTGGTAAACCAGAGAGGGAGAAAAATAAACGATCACGACTCCATAAATGGAGAAGGAATGATATCATACTGTCATGCTAAGTGTGAACACAAAATCAATTCCAAACATTTTATTCAAATGATTCGTGAGAATCCAATAAATTTCCAAAGTTATAATTTCATTCACAAAATGGCAACACAATTCATAATTATCTTTAATTTCCACAAAAACCATTTACAGTGCTTTTCAATCAATAGTATCCATCAAATCATTTACACTGCTTTTCAAGCAATAAATATCCATTCAAACACATTTCCACAATTTAAAACAATAATGTACAAATAGTCAATATTTATTTCAATTGAAAATTCAAAAGAAATACTGTTGTGCACAAACACAATTTAAATCAATAACATACAATTAATCATATGAAATCTTATTCAGAGTAAAATCAGTTGAAAACTAGTTGTGCACAAACCTCTGATAATTGTCTCCTGGTCTGGACTCAGTGTTTCCTTCCCTTTTCCTGAGTCTTTGGTAACTGAGAAACACAATTTGAAGTGTTTCAGTACTAAATTAAACTGTCTCTAACGATAATATTCGATAAGTAATTCACTGAAGGCTATTATTTGCTCAATTACCTAATATACCAACCCTCGATTCATTTAAGGTAAATTAGGTTTTAGTGTCGTTAATATGTCACATTTGATAGGGTTTTAGGTTTGGTACACGTTACCAATTTCATTTCCTTGTTTAGTGCATTTTAATGCAACTTGCTGGATTCCGGGATACTAGTTTGACCTAGCCGGACGACCTAGTTCCCTCAGTTTTCAGGATTCGGTCGAAACTACAAACTTGTAGATCTATGTTTTATTGCACGCGGGGCAAAATTTCAGGTCAATCCGAGTTAAGTAGACCAAGTTATGGTCATTACACTATTGCTGGTCAAATGGCATCAAATTAGGTCAATTTTAGGTCAATTTGGTCAACTCTGGTTCGGCCAGTTTTTGGACCCGAACTTGTGCAAGTTGTTTGACTTGCTTATGATCATTTCTGGGTTTTGGTGTCTTCATAAGACTTGTAGGTAAGGGTCTTAACTATTCATGGTTAAAATATCAGGTCAATTGGACCTGTTTTGAGTGAGTTATGGCCTAAACACTCACTGCTGCCCAATTAGTCATTTTTCAGGTCCTAATTGTACCTAATCCGAATTGGTCATTTTCTTAGGTCACCTTGCAAGCAGAATTTTGGTATGCTTTCTCAATGAAAGTTGGCACATTTTGTGCCTAGTTCCACCTCCAATTGGTCTCATACCAATTGAGGTTACACATTTAAACTTATTGGCTAAAATGTACACTGCCCTTAACTACCTTACTTAACATACATCAATTACACACTTCATTACTATATGTGCATTTCCCCTTACCATTTCTGTTTTGGTTCATTACCAAAACCATATTCCACTTTACATTAACATCACTTTGGGCAGATTACAATTATCCTTAATACACCAATTAAAGCTCACATTTACAAAGTCTAAATACAATCACATACACACCTAACCATTACAAATTTTTACATATACTTACACAATCAATCTATACACATATCCATCAACTCTCAAGGTCAATATTCTGCCAACACCTTCATGAACACACACATTTATTCAAGAATCCCCAAGCTGCCGAAAATCTTCCTCAATACCCAAGTGTCCTACAATCATCAATTTTCATCCAAGTGCAAAAATCACCTTATACATATGAAATATTTTACTAGGATATTAAATCACCATAACCAACATCATTTCTCATCAAATATATGCACAATTATTTCATCAAATACATGGCTGCCCAAAAATGGGTATCTCAATAACTCTTCAACTTAAAAATTTTCTTCACAAATTCAACACCCATAACATGTACACAAAGTTTAACAAAGAAATCTTCAAAAATGCTAACTTACCTTATAGTTGGAACTTGTTAAACCTTGATTAAACTTCTTAAATTTGGTATCAAACTCTTCCTTGTGATGTGTAGACAATTTTTCATGAAGGAACCTAAGTGTTTAGAGGTGAAATGAGGGAGTGGATGAAGGTTGCATGTAAACGCCCATGGAGGTTTTCTCCTTTCCTTCAATTCGGCTGGTTTGGTGTTTTGGAGAAGATGAACTTTTCTGTTTGGATAATGGAGTTACAGCTGCCCCATTATGTGTCTATTATATTCCTTTAGTGGCCCACTCACTCAATTTTAACTATATAATAAGCTTACATGTTTTATTTACACATTTTTCACTCCATTTTGGCTATTTGTATTAGGTACCCTCAATTTAATTTTCATTTTATTTTGTAAGTGTAATATTATTTATTTTTAATGGAAATTTAGGTCAAAAGACAATTCGGGATGTCAAATGACCATAATGCCCCTGTTCGGGCTGCATTCCCGATTTTTCGGTAACACCGGATTTTGTCTGTTTTTCGATTTCTCACTTTTCTTTGTACTAATTATTTAATTTTTCTTTGATCTTTCTAATGATATTTATTCTCCAATAAGGGTCTATTTAAGTCCTAAAAATGTTTTCCAGGGTTCCCCACAGTCCAGGGCTAGTCAACGGTCCACGCCGTGACTTCCCGGTGTAGTCACCCATCGTTAGGTTTCCCGGCTCGCTTAACTTGATCACATTTCTTTGTTATTATTTTTCCTTTGTTTTTCTTGTATTTTCTTTTCTTGTATTTCATTATTTTATGTCTCCTCCCTCATGTCAAAGTGTAGTTCTAGGCATCCTAGCTGTCCGGACAACACTGGTCACCAGAGTAGCAGAACGCACTACCGAACTTAGGGGTGTTACAATTCTCCCCCCCTTAAATAAATTTCGTCTCGAAATTTTACTCAATAGCCATCTTACAATAGTCATACGTTTATTTTCTCCTTTCTATACGATCGTATAATCTTCTTTTCCTCAAATTTGAATAAGACTTTTAACAATCTAATACAACGTTTAATTTGTTTGGATAACACTAATCTCCTCTTACTATTGTCCTGTCTAATATTTCAATTCATGTTCTTTCTTGAATGACCCTTGAGGTCGTGTTAGAATCATTCATCAGTCATTGGTCCTCTGACCATTCTGGTCCATAGTCTTCCCCACATTCGTAATATTTCTTTGTTATATATGAATCAACTATTCAAATCTCTACTTCCATAACTCTTTTTATCTGTCAATATTTTATAACTTACTTTCTTTTGTACCGAACTATAACCTTTCGATATTCTAATTTTTGAGTTTTAGATCCCTAAGTAGGATTTTCAAACTTATTTCTAACAATTGAATTATGTCCTGGCATAACTATACAAAAACAGATGTCGTTGGCAACTATCCTCATCTAGGTGTACTATCAGATAGTACGTAGCTCTACACAATAATCTCAAGTTAGTACTGTAATCCGCAGTTTACAGTATAAACAATCAAGAACATTGCATAGTTACTACAATACATCCCAATAGATCAAACTTTCCTATCCTTTGTCCTTTTCGAATTCACTGATATCCGAACTTATTCTGATTACAATATCCATTAACAATTACTAACAGTAACATCTCTGCCTTCATCTAGAGCAATTTTATTACTGTAACTTACTTTTACGTCCTCTTGCTTTACATTAAATAGGCTCGCCAATTAGCTTTATAACTTATGGTGTGTCAGGAAATACTTTTCGCCGATAAACTCTTCCAAAACTAATTTCACTTATTATCACAATCCCTATCCTAAAGGACTAATCACTAATGTATCAAAATTTATTTCCCTGACCTCCTGTCCTAGCGGACTTGTTACTAGCACCTCAAAGTCCATTTTTGTGCATGGAACAGCAATGCAATCAATGATGCTAGCACTCACATAAAAATGGGTAGAACCCGGATCAAATAACACAAACACATCTTGGTTAAAAGTTGAGAAGGTACCAGCCACAATGTTAGATGTCTCGACCTCTTCCCTCTGTCTCATTGCATAGACTCTGACCGGAGCACTATCTTGCTCTGAATGTTTTACCGTGCCTTGGCTGCCTGCTGGGCTACCTCTACCCCTGCCTCTACCTCTGCTAGGTGGTTGTGAGCTTCTGGTGACAGGGCTCTGAACTGACCCTTCTGCAATAGTAGGAGGTGGTCCAACTCTGCGACTACTGGTGCAGTCCTTGGCAAAATGTCTTGTGCCTCCACAGTTATAACAGGCTCCAATAGCCTTATAGCATATCCCACCATGATATCTTCCACAATTTTCACATTGGCGGGAATGGTAGGAACCTCCAGTACTCTGCTGACCGGATAGAGGAGGTTTCTGTCCTGAATGTCTTCCCCTACCAGACTTCTTGCCACCTCAGCTGTGTCCCTCATAGTTCTTCCTCTTTCTAGTGGGACCACTGGAACTCTGTTCTACAGATTTTCCCTCTTCCTCTGTCTTCTCTGATCTCTTTTTCTCAGGAGCAGCTTCAAACTCAATTCTTTCCAACTCTAGGGCTTGAGAAACAAGTTCAGAAAAGTTAGTGTGTTTGAAGCCTACTACTTGTAGTCTAATACTGGGCTTCAAGCCAATTTCAAACCTCTTGCATCTCTCCCTGTTGGTAGAGAGTAGACTCACTGCATAATGGCTAAGGCGGGAAAATTCCCTTTCATACTCAGCCACTGATTTGCCCCCCTGTTTTAGACTTAGGAACTCTTGCAGCTTCTGGTCTACATAAGCATCAGGGACATATTTTTGTCTGAATTCCCTGAGAAAATCATTCCATGTTAGCACTGCAGGTTCTACCAGACTGTGGGGAATGGTTTTCCACCAGTCATAAGCATCCCCCTGTAGAAAGGACACTGAGTATTCAAATCTAAGCTCTTCTGTACAATGTAGCTTCTTGAACACCCTATCCATCCTCTCTAACCATTGTTCAGCCTCTAGAGGATCTACTGTCCCCTTAAACTCTGTAGCCCCATATTTCATCAATTTATCATCTCGCTGGTAGGAGGCGTGGTTGTACCATCGGTGTCTCAGATTGGGACTTGAGTAGGTACATTACCGACCATTTGTTGAAACATTGCGACCATCTCACGAGCGAATCGAGCAGAAACTACGGTCTTTGTAGGGGCTGTGTCACTTGAACCACTAACATTTTGTACGGCTGGGGCATCCCTTTGCACCTCAGCCTCTATAGATTGATCGACTGAACGATCACCCTCTTCCATAGTCAATGCGAGGATCTTAGACCTCCTGAACAATTAATACCAGGAGATTTCCTCTCGTTAGTGCATATTTATAATGTAATGTACTGTATGTATCAAACAATGATATTGAGCAGTTGTACTATGAAGAAAGAATATTCAAATAACAAGTGAAAACAGAATTTAAAAACTTTGCTCTGATACCACGAAAACATGTCACACCCTACCCCTCTGTAAGGCATAACATGATCCCGTAGTATACTTAATGAATTACCAACTCCGTCTACTGATAACCCATTAAATACACTACAAGGGATTTTAAAAACTTCTCTTACTTCTTTTACAGTGGTGAGCACTATTTACAGGTGTTAAAAACTTTGGTAAACTGAAGTGAAACAATTAACTCATTTGATTTATTTGGAATTTCTGTAAAAATTTTGGCAGAATGCCATCTGTATTTTGGATAAAACAGTTCTTCAGAAAACCTGTAAAAAGCACTTCAATAAATTTCCAAATCTCAGCTTCAACATTTTTTTCAACCCAACACAGTTCTCAAGTCAATTTCACAGTAATTTTTCAAGGGCTGAGATAGAGAAAATATAATACAATTTTGCAAGTCAAAATAACTCATAATTATTTTACAACTTCAATGTATAATTTTTTTTTTTTTTTTACAACTGCTCAAAACCAAAAACAATATGTACATACAGTGAACATACATTACATTACAAAATACAAAATACTGGTATACTCATTATACCCGGTAGTCTCTCGCTGGAGGTACAAGCAGCTTAGTCTGCTGCCCTATCTATCTGTCTACCTGCGACAGCAATAAAAAGCTATCGCTGAGACAATATCTCAGTGGTGCACAACATTAACCAAATACAATTTAAATCACAATTGATAAATCAGATAAATAGTGGATACTTAAAAACCATAGTTAAATTCAAGACAATAATTGTCAACCAGAATTTAAACTCCATTTCTCAATATCACAATAAATTTCAGTAAGTCAGATCATGGTTGAATTCAAAAGACAGTATATGTCAATAAGAGTTTAAATTCATTTCACAATCTCACAATAAATCTCAATAATCAAAACATAATTAAATTCGAAAGACAGTAAATGTCAATAAGAATTTAACTTCATTTCACAAATTATCAAATCGCATAACAACACAATTTAGTCGAATAAGTTAAGAATACAGTGTTGCCAATTCATTCACAACTTAAGCCATGACACAAATTTCCGATCAATGCCGCGTTGTACACCACGACAAAGCAATCACAACCCCAATAATTGAAATTAATGAGGAAGGGAGCTAGCTATATAATGAGTACTCATCCGATCACCTCAACTGGTAAACCAGAGAGGGAGAAAAATAAACGATCACGACTCCATGAATGGAGAAGGAATGATATCATACTGTCATGCTAAGTGTGAACACAAAATCAATTCCAAACATTTTATTCAAATGATTCGTGAGAATCCAATAAATTTCCAAAGTTATAATTTCATTCACAAAATGGCAACACAATTCATAATTATCTTTAATTTCCACAAAAACCATTTACAGTGCTTTTCAATCAATAGTATCCATCAAATCATTTACACTGCTTTTCAAGCAATAAATATCCATTCAAATACATTTCCACAATTTAAAACAATAATGTAAAAATAGTCAATATTTATTTCAATTGAAAATTCAAAAGAAATACTGTTGTGCACAAACACAATTTAAATCAATAACATACAATTAATCATATGAAATCTTATTCAGAGTAAAATCAGTTGAAAACTAGTTGTGCACAAATCTCTGATGATTGTCTCCTGGTCTGGACTCAGTGTTTCCTTCCCTTTTCCTGAGTCTTTGGTAACTGAGAAACACAATTTGAAGTGTTTCAGTACTAAATTAAACTGTCTCTAACGATAATGTTCGATAAGTAATTCACTGAAGGCTATTATTTGCTCAATTACATAATATACCAACCCTCGATGCGTTTAAGGTAAATTAGGTTTTAGTGTCGTTAATATGTCACATTCGATAGGGTTTTAGGTTTGGTACACGTTACCAATTTCATTTCCTTGTTTAGTGCATTTTAATGCAACTTGCTAGATTCCGGGATACTAGTTTGACCTAGCCGGACGACCTAGTTCCCTCGGTTTTCGGGTTTCAGTCAAAACTACAAACTTGTAGATCTATGTCTTATTGCACGCGGGGCAAAATTTCAGGTCAATCCGAGTTAAGTAGACCAAGTTATGGTCATTACACTATTGCTGGTCAAATGGCATCAAATTAGGTCAATTTGGTCAACTCTGGTTCGGCCAGTTTTTGGACCCGAAATTGTGCAAGTTGTTTGACTTGCTTATGGTCATTTCTGGGTTTTTGTGTCTTAATAATACTTGTAGGTATGGGTCTTAACTATTCATGGTTAAAATTTCAGGTCAATTGGACCTGTTTTGAGTGAGTTATGGCCTAAACACTCACTGCTGCTCAATTGGTCATTTTTCAGGTCCTAATTGTACCTAATCCGAATTGGTCATTTTCTTAGGTCACCTTGCAAGCAGAATTTTGGTATGCTTTCTCAATGAAAGTTGGCACATTTTGTGCCTAGTTCCACCTCCAATTGGTCTCATACCAATTGAGGTTACACATTTAAACTTATTGGCTAAAATGTACGCTGCCCTTAACTACCTTACTTAACATACATCAATTACACACTTCATTACTATATGTGTATTTCCCCTTACCATTTCTGTTTTGGTTCATTACCAAAACCATATTCCACTTTACATTAACATCACTTTGGGCAGATTACAATTATCCTTAATACACCAATTAAAGCTCACATTTACAAAGTCTAAATACAATCACATACACACCTAACCATTACAAATTTTTACATATACTTACACAATCAATCTATACACATATCCATCAACTCTCAAGGTCAATATTCTGCCAACACCTTCATGAACACACACATTTATTCAAGAATCCCCAAGCTGCCAAAAATCTTCCTCAATACCCAAGTGTCCTACAATCATCAATTTTCATCCAAGTGCAAAAATCACCTTATACATATGAAATATTTTACTAGGATATTAAATCACCATAACCAACATCATTTCTCATCAAATATATGCACAATTATTTCATCAAATACATGACTACATGGCTGCCCAAAAATGGATATCTCAATAACTCTTCAACTTAAAAATTTTCTTCACAAATTCAACACCCATAACATGTACACAAAGTTTAACAAAGAAATCTTCAAAAATGCTAACTTACCTTATAGTTGGAACTTGTTAAACCTTGATTAAACTTATTAAATTTGGTATCAAACTCTTCCTTGTGATGTGTAGAAAATTTTTCATGAAGGAACCTAAGTGTTTAGAGGTGAAATGAGGGAGTGGATGAAGGTTGCATGTAAACGCCCATGGAGGTTTTCTCCTTTCCTTCAATTCGGCTGGTTTGGTGTTTTGGAGAAGATGAACTTTTCTGTTTGGATAATGGAGTTACAGCTGCCCCATTATGTGTCTAGTATATTCCTTTAGTGGCCCACTCACTCAATTTTAACTATATAATAAGCTTATATGTTTTATTTACACATTTGTCACTCCATTTTGGCTATTTGTATTAGGTACCCTCAATTTAATTTTTTATTTTATTTTCTAAGTGTAATATTATTTATTTTTAATGGACATTTAGGTCAAAAGACAATTCGGGATGTCAAATGACTATAATGCCCCTGTTCGGGCTGCATTCCCGATTTTTCGGTAATACCGGATTTTGTCTATTTTTCGATTTCTCACTTTTCTTTGTACTAATTATTTAATTTTTCTTTGATCTTTCTAATAATATTTATTCTCCAATAAGGGTCTATTTAAGTCCTAAAAATGTTTTCCGTGGTTCCATGATCCGAGCTAGTCAACGGTCCACGCCGTGACTTCCCGGTGCGGTCACCCATCGTTAGGTTTCCCGGCTCGCTTAACTTGATCACATTTCTTTGCTATTATTTTTCCTTTGTTTTTCTTGTATTTTCTTTTGTTGTATTTCATTATTTTATGTCTCCTCCCTCATGTCAAAGTGTAGTTCTAGGCATCCTAGCTGTCCGGACAACACTGGTCACCGGAGCAGCAGAACGCACTACCGAACTTAGAGGTGTTACACATAGCATATACACGAGGTGTTACTCGGGCCTCGGGTCGCTCAATGGTTTTAGAAGCAGGTCTCTGTGATGTACCTGTCACCTCTGGCCTCACAAGTCGTCTACCCCTCTGAGCTGCAGGGGCAGATCTCTCAGTCGGTGGTGGGGTAGTGGGAACACTCCTATGGGGACAATCCCATAGAAAATGATCAGTAGCTCTGCATCGGAAGCATCCCCCGGTCAACAACCTGCACTCTCCTCGGTGCCTCCTCTCATAGTAGGTGCATAACGGTATGGAGGTTAATCCCTCTACTGCGATACCTGGAGAACTTCCCACTGATGCTCTAGACTGTCCTCCTCTCTGTGTAAACTGAGACCTCTGTCTCTGGCCCTGGCCTGGTGAACCCTTAGGCCTCTTACCCTTAGAAAATGCTGTACTAGACTGACCTTGTCCAAAACTCCTCTTTCGCTGTCTATCCTTTCTAGACTGCTCCTCATTTCATACTCTCTCCACATTAAGTGATGTAGCTACTAACCAGGAAAAATTCGTATACCCATGTGCCGTCACTATAATTCTGATATTATCGTTCAGTCCATCCTCAAACCTACAGCACCTCTCTGCCCCTGGAGGTATTACCTCCCATGCATATCTACCCAACCTCACAAACTCCCCCTCATACTCAGAGACCTTGAACTGCTTCTGCTTTAGAGTGAAGAACTCTCTCCTTCTGGCCTTTAAGTATATATGACTAATATACTTCTTCTTGAACTTAGTCAAGAAGAAATCCCAAGTAAGCTTCGTCGGCTGTACCGCTCTGGAAATTGTATCCCACCACTGATAGGTTTTCTCCTGTAGTAACGACAGAGCGCACTCTAGCTGCTGCTCTGGCGTGCAATGTAACTGCTTCAGCAATCTTTCAGTCCGCTCTAACCAATGCTCAGTAGTGGCTGGGTTGTCGTCCTTCTTACCCATAAAGTCGATGGCCCCATATTTTCTTAGCTTCTTTAGTGGGGACAGCTGCACTAGTTGTGGCTGTGACTGTGACTGTGGAATAGCCTTGGTAAACTGGCGGAGCATCTAGGTCATCTACTCCAAGAATGCTTGTTATGTTCTATCGGCAGCACCATGTGATGACTCCTCTCTCCTGACTAGGAGTAGGTATATGACTACCAACCTCCTCCTCCTCCGGTCTGTAAGACTGTGACACCCCTTACCCGTCTACAGTGTAGCCGAGCAAGATATGCCACACAGTGTACCGGAATACTCTATTTTATCTCAATCATTTTTATTCTTCCTTAATTTATTTTTATCATAGTTTTGAATATAATTTGTGAAATATAATTCATTAAGTCATTTATTGAAATTATAATTTATTTAAGGTTCCGAAAATTTTATAGAAAATTCTGCAGAATACCGGCTAAAAATGGAGAAAACAATTCTTTGGAACCTATGAAAAACACTTCCAATATTTCAATCAATCCCAAACTCCATTTCACCAATAAAATCCCAATATTTTTTTCAACAATATTTCCATTCCTCAATCATTCATTTCTCATGGTATTCATATACAAGCAATAAATAAATACTCAATTTTCTATTCATAAACACAGTTTCCACTATTTACATTATCATCAAAATACATTACATAAGTCTCAATTACACATGAGAAAATAAAAGTTAGTTACAAAATACCAAAATGAAACCTAGTGTCCTACCAATGCACTAAAGATAGTGAGGTGACACGGACACTATGCAGAGCTGCAGAAGGTCTCACCCAGTCTGTGGTCTACTGGGCTCTCGGTCTGTCTCTCCAGAACCTACGCGTGGCAAAAGCAACGCGCTAAGCAATAATGCTTAGTAGTGCCAATAATAAAATAAAAAGAAATAATAGAAAATAAATATGCAGTGAATGTATTGATGTCTCATTTCAAACAAATTTTCGGTGAGTATTTGTAGTCTTACTTATTTTGTACTTGTTATATTCATTATTTCATTATATTTATCCACTTTCATTTTTTGTTGCCCAAGTAACCTATACTGGACGACTGAACTGGATAAACGGGTAAACTAGCACTGGGTATTAAGTACCTTGGGCCGTCACATCATCGGTCACATATGTGTCTCCGGCAGGCAATGTAAGCGACTAATAAGTCAGTAATAACATTAGGCACAAGGCCAAGTATCAATATAATGTCAGAATGGCTAAAAGCCATGAAATCATAGAATGGCATAATGCCATGTGCAGTACTGCTAACTGAACCCTATTGGCATGCCAACCTATCCAAACCAATCACATTAGGCCTATTAGGGCATTTTGCACTTTTAAGTTTTAGAATTTTTGAATTTCAAGTTTGAATGTTACTATTCATTTCATTAGTCAAATAAAATGTTGAATTTTGCATAGACAATAGATACATTAGTTTCAATACTCCCAACATACCACATTTTGCATTCAAAATTTATTGGTATTGGTTGCCAATATCATTTCTAAGCTTAATGTTAATTGGACAAAATTTTTAGTTTTCATGCTTTGTATTTACTGTTCCATTAGTCATTTTTGCAGTGGGAATTTGGCAAAATGATCAGCATGAAAGTTGTTCCTTATTTTGTCTAGTTGAATTTTATTTTTTGAATCACTCCATTTGGAGTTTTGTAGCTCAAGTTATGGTGCAAAAACCACAACTGGCCAGATTTAAATTTTTCTGGACTGACCATATCTATAATGCAGTAAATAGTGACTGCAACTCACTTGTTAGATAGGTTCTGGTCATAATTTGGGTTCAGTTTCTTCATGAAAGTTGTTGGTATATATCTCATCTTATTGCTGGTAAAATTTCAGGTCAATTGGACCACTCTATACTGAGTTATGGCCAAATGACCAAACACTGTTCATTTAGTCATTTTACAGAAATAGACTACAGGTCACCCGGATTGAGGCAAGCTTTTGGTCCACTTGGTTTGGTCTTATGGGCATGGTTGCTTCACCAAAGTTGTGCCATTATGTGTCTAGTTTCATTTCCAATTGGTCTTGCATCAATTTAACCTCTACAATTCAAGTTATGGCTGCCCAAACCTGCTGGACTCATGTCCAATTCTGCAGGTCACCTAGGGCAACCACACTAAACCCAAATCCCATCACTAAACACACTTCATTTCTTGTTTACCCATAACCAAATGGTCACTAATTGACCATTAAAACTCACTTTCATCATTGCATGATCAAAGTCTCAATTTCATGCTCAAACCCTAACTCCAATTTCCAATTCATGTCATACACACACCAAACTCATACCAAATCACTTTATCCATCATCTATACTCATCAATAACATAATTAAGCCACTTAATTTCATCAAAAACCAACAATCCTTAAACTTTTCTCATGGCTGCCAAATTTAGAGATTTCATTTACTTAAGTTTTTCTTTTAATTTCACATAATTTCTACTTAATTTAGCATGCTTACAAGATTAAAGAAAGAAAAGAAATTGTTTAGTGCACTAACCTTTTTGAGCTTTACTTAACCTTGATTAAACCTCGCTAATCTCTTCTTCTTTGGCTGCCAATAGCTTTTTCTAGGTGAAAGATCAAATTTTTGTGAAGGGACTTGGCAATTTTGGTGAACAAATGGAGAGGAAATTCAAGCTTTTAAGCTTGAAAATGGTTGAACCTCTTCTCTCTCTCTCTCTCAACGTTTTTGGCTGCCCAAAGGTTTAAGATGCAGATTGGCTTTTCAATTTATTGGTCTCTTTTATCTCTTTTAATGAGTTTAACAAATTGTGATTGGTGGAGGAAATTTAAATGACACCATATGATGTCATAATTTGCATTTTCTTTTCTTCTCTTCTCTACTAATTTTCAATTTAATTTTTAGCAATATTTATTCATATTTTAGATCGTAATAATTATTTGCTTAACTGGACATGTCGGCCAAAAATTATCTCTGAAGACGAAATGACCAAAGTGCCCTCCGTTTGGCTTAACGGGACAAAATTGTCTGTACTGATTGAAAAATTTTTCTAAGTATTTTCTTGGCATTCTAATGCCATAAGAACCTCAATGACCCTTCTCTGGAGTCCCAAAAATTATTTTATAATTTATCCCCCGGGTCTAGGGCTCCTAGTTGCGAGAACCATAACTTCTCACTAGGTTACCCATCGCTAGGGCACCGGCTCATTTAACTTGGTTGTATTTTATTTCTAAAATTTTTCCTAAATTTTTCTTATTAATATTTGAGTTAATTATAGTTCCTCACTTTAATTTAAATATTTTTCTAGACGTTTTAGCTGTCCAAACTGACACTGATCACTGGAACAGTAGAATGTACGGAATTGCTACAGGGAGGGTGTTACAACTCTTCCCCTCTAATTTAAATTTCGTCCTCGAAATTTACCTGATGCAAACAGTTGAGGGAACTATTGCCTCATCGTTTCTTCACTTTCCCAAGTTGCCTCCTCGGTGTTGTGGTGCCTCCAAAGCACTTTCACCAATGGAATCTACTTATTTCTCAACTCTTTTACTTCCTGAGCCAGGATCCGTATGGGTTCTTCTTCATATGTCAAATATGGTTGTACTTCAATTTCTTCCATGGAGATGACATGTGAAGGATCTGAGCGGTATCTTCTTAGCATTGATACGTGGAACACATTGTGGATCTTGTCCAGCTCTGGTGGTAAAGCCAGCCTATAGGCCACTGGACCCACACGTTCAAAAACTTCATATGGGCCAATGAACCTAGGGCTTAACTTACCTTTTCTTCCAAACCTCAGTACCTTCTTCCACAGTGACACCTTGAGGAACACTTTGTCGCCAACCGCATATTCTATTTCTTTTCTCTTCAAGTCGGCATAGGATTTCTGTCTGTCTGAGGCAACCTTCAGATTGGCTTTGATTAGTTTTACCTTCTCCTCAGTCTGTTTCACCAGTCTGACCCTACTAGTTTATCTTCGCCTAATTCAGTCCAGCACACTGGAGTTCTACATTTCCTCTCATACAATGCTTCATACGGGGCCATTTGGATACTAGCTTGGTAGCTATTATTGTATGCAAATTCTGCCAGTGTAAGGTATCTATCCCAACTTCCCTCAAACTCAATGACACAACTCCTCAGCATATCCTCAAGGACCTGACATATATTTCACATTATTATTACCATTTCAGTTCAATATGTGTATTAGTTTAATTGGTTTTAATTATTTACCTGGATTACTCTTTCTGATTGCCCATCCGTCTGAGGATGGAAAGCTGTGCTGAAGTGGAGTTATGTACCTAAGGACTCATGCAACTTCTTCCAAAATCTCGATGTAAACCTTGGGTCTCGATCAGATATGATGGAAAGTGGAATTCCATGCAATCTAACTATCTCACTGATATACAATTCTGCTAATTTCTCTAGTGAGTAGTCAGTCCTAACTGGCAGAAAGTGTGCCGACTTTGTCAATCTATCTACTATCACCCATACTGCATCATGCTTCTTCTGGGTGAGAGGTAGACCACTTACAAAATCCATGGTGACCCAATCCCATTTCCATTCAGGTATGCGTATAGGTTGTAGCAAACTCAATGGAACTTGATGTTCTACCTTGACTTGCTAACATGTCAAGCATTTAGTCACATAGTCAACTATATCCTTGTTCATACCAGGCCACCAATACTGAAGCTTCAGATCATGATACATTTTTGTACTTCCTGGGTGCATAGCATACACACTGATGTGTGCCTCTTTTAGAATATTGGCCTTCAATTCCCCATCATCTGGTACACACAGTCTTCCTTTGTAGTACAGACACCCATCTGTTTTCACTTCATAATCAGTTTCTTTCCCTTCTAGGATTTTTCTCATAATAGCCTTTAGCTTCTCATCTACCTTCTGCCCATCTAAAATCTGCTGTAACAGGTTTGGCCTTACTTGTAACTCAACCAAAATAGCTCCATCTCGAATTAAAGATAGACGGGCATTCAATGATCTCAAAGTTGTGATGGATTTTCTGCTCAAAGCATCAGCAACTACATTTGCCTTCCTAAGATGGTAGTCAATTACACAATCATAGTCCTTCAGGAAATCAATCCATCGCTTCTGTCTAAGGTTAAGCTCCTTCTGAGTTGGCAAATATTTTAGATTTTTGTGGTCTGTGTAAATGTAGCACTTTTCACCATATAAGTAGTGCCTCCATATCTTCAGTGTGAAGATAATTGCTGCAAGCTCTAGATCATGGGTAGGGTAATTCTGTTCATGTGGCCTTAGCTGCCTAGAAGCATAAGCGACCACTTTTCCCTCTTGCATCAATACACACCCTAGCTGTAACACCCTCCCGGTAACAACTCCGTACATTCTACTGTTCCGGTGACCGGTGTCGGTCCGGACAGCTAGAACATCCGGAAAAATATTTAAACTAAAGTGAGGGACCATAATTAACTCAAATATTAATGAGAAAAATTTTAGAAATAAAATATAGTTAAGTCAAAAGAGCCGGTGCCCAAGCAATGGGTAACCAGAGGTAAGTTGCGGTTCTCGCAACGAGGAGCCCTAGACCCGGGGGAAAAATTATAAAATAATTTTTGGGACTCCAGAGAAGGGTTATTGAGGTTCCCATGGCATTGGAATGCCAAGAAAATACCTAGGAAAATTTTTCATTCGGTACAGACGATTTTGACCCGTTAAGCCAAACGGAGGGCATTTTGGTCATTTCGCCTTCCGAGGTGATTTTTGGCCGACTTGTCCAGTTGAGTAAATAATTAACATGACATAAAATATGAAGAAACATTACTAGAAATTAAATTGAAAATGAGTAGTGGAGGAAAGAAAAGAAATTGCAATAAAATGCCCATTTATGACATAATGTGAGGTCACTTAAAAACTTCCACCAATCACCATTAAGCTCCCATTTGACTAAACTATTAAAAGACATAAAATAAGACCAAAATAAGAAAGAAAAACCAGCAGCCATCTTTCCCCAAAAGACCAGCCGAAATCCCTAAACCCTTTCCTCCATTGATGCTCAAGTTTAGCTTTAAATCTTCCAACATCCAACCTTAAAACCTTAAGTTATCTTCACAAAAATTGGCCCTAGCACCTTGCTAAAGCTTTTGGCAGCCAAGAAGAAGAAAGAAAGTGAAGCTTTCTCAAGCTTGGATTGGCATACAACAAGGTTAGTGCATATATGTAGTTAAAATACATTAATTCCATGAGTTAGGCTTGTAATGAACTAGAAATTGTGAAATAATGAAACAAATTCAATGTGTATCTCCACCAAGGAATTCGGCAGCCCTAATAGAGGAAGGGTTTTGAATGTTTTTAATGGACTTAGCATGAGTTGGAGATTATATTTAAGTTATATATTTACATAGATGTTGAACTAGGGTGCTAATTGAGGGTTTATGGGTAAATTGCATTGGACATTAGGGTTTTGAGGCATGAAAATGTGACTTGGCTTATTAAACTGTTAAAGAACAATCTAATGGTCAATAAGTGACCATTTGAGGTATGTTGAACACAATTTGGACTGAAAAATGGTATGGTAAACTCAAGGTGTAAACTGCCCTAGGACAGCAGCAGAGGGACTGAAAATTCAGTCCCTTTGCACTGCCATAACTTGGGCTGTGTAGGTCCAATTGATGTTTGGCCAATTGGACATGAAACTAGGCTTATAATGGCACATTTTTGCTGAAGAAACCATGCCCAAAAGACCAAAGCAAGAGGACCAAAAGTTGGCCCCAATCCGGATACCCTGCAAACAGCCCCTGCAGAATTGACCAAATGAACAGTAACTGTTCATTTGGTCATAACTCACTGTAGATATGGTAAATTGACCTGAAATTTTTACAGCAACAAGATAGGATATAGACAAACAACTTTCATGAAGAACATCACCCCAAATTATGCCATTAACCCATTCAAATTATTGAACAAAGTTGAGTTATCAAACCTGCAACTCTGCAGATTTTCACTTGAGCAGTAATGTTTGGATGGCTATAACTCTCTCTAGAAAACTCGGATTTAGGCGATTCTTGAACCGATGGAAACCTAAGGTATGGTAGAACATTTCATAAGAAGAAAGTTAGACCAAATTATGAACTTAACTTGATCAAATTACTGACCAAAGTTGGACCAAAAATCTGCCAGACCCAAAATATCAGCATGAACAGTGCACGTAAACAGTAAACTTATTTTGGCCATAACTTGAGCTACAAAACTCCAAATGGAGTGATTCAAAAAACGAAATTCAACTAGACAAAATAAGGAACAACTTTCATGTTTACCATTTCCTCAAATTCCCACTGTAAAAATAACAAATGGAACAGTAAAGATGAAGCATGAAAACTGAAAATTTTGCTCAATTAGCATTAAGCTTAAAAATGGTATTGGCAACCAATACCAACAAGTTTGAAATACAAAATGTGGTATGTTTGAGGTGTTAAGACCAATACACCTATTTTCTATCCAAAATTCAACATTTTTGTTGACCAATGAGGTGAATAGTGACACTAAAACCAAAAATTGGCAATTTTGCTAAAATGACCTAAGCTTTGAGAAAGTGACCAAAACCAACAAGTTTTGAATACAAAATGTGGTATGTTGGGAGTACTAAAACCAATGTACCTATTGTTAATGCAAAAGTCAACATTTTAGTTGACTAATGAAATGAATAGTGACATGAAAACTTGAAATTCAAAAATTGTGAAACTTAAAAAAATACAAAATGCCCTATTAGGCCTAATGTGATTGGTTTGGATAGTTTGGCATGCCAATAGGGTATTGTTTTAGCAGTACTGCGAAAGGAAAGGCTTTATGCCTGTATTCATGGCTTTATGCCCGTATCCATGGCTTTTATGCCCGTATTCATGGCTTTTATGTCGATTATGTGATATCATGGCTTTTTAGCCATACTGACTGCATACGTGGTTGACGTTTTGCGTCCCATGGTATGACGACCCGAGGCACCGCGGTGTCCAGTGCCAACGACCCGTTATCCAGTCCAGTCGTTCAGTATAGGTTACTTGGGCATGGAAAAGTATAACTGTGATTGAACTGATTATTAAAGAAAATACGAAAAATTAAGTATCAGGAATGATTACAAAAATACAAAGAAGCTCAATATCATGAAGAAAATAATTAACGAAATGCATGAAGAAGTTAATATCATGAAACATGATTAGCCCTCGACTAAACAATAAGTTAGTAATTATTCATTTCTTATGAACACAATAGCAAGGAAATTATTATTTTTATTTGCATATTATATTTTCTTGTATTATTGGCACCACTAAGCTTTATGCTTAGCGCGTCGCTTTGCAACGCGTAGGTATCAAGATTTGGACAGAGGGCCCTAGACCACAGATTCGGTAAGGCGTTCACGATTCGCATAGTGTCCGTGTCACCTCACCATCCACAGTGCATTGGTAGGACACTAGGTCCCATTTTGTATTTTGAGATTTTTTGTAAATTTTGTAATTAAACTCTTATTTTATCATGTGTATTTGAAACAAATGTAATATAATTTTGTATTAATGTAAGTACTTGTAATTTGTGATTATAAATCACATGTGAGAATTTATTTATGATTTGAGTCTAATGATGATGTGAAATGAATGAATGACAAATAGAGAAATTGTTAAGAAAATTGTGTTTGTGAAAGGAAAAGTGAATACATAACTGTGACTTGTACATGATTATCACATGAGATGAATGATTGAGAAATGAATGGTGAAAAATGTTGAGATTTTGATATTGAAGTTTGAGAGTGATGAGATGATTGAATATGATCATAGGAAGTGTTTTTCACAGGTTCCGAAGAACGGTTTTCTCCATTTTTAGCCGGTATTCTGCCGGATTTTCTATAAAATTTTCAGAACCTTAAATAAATTATAATTTCGATAAATGGCTTAAATAAATTATATTTCACAAGTTATATTCAAAAGGAAGAATAAAAAAATGAATTAAGATAAAATAGAGTGCTCGGCACACTGAGTGGCATAACTTGCTCGGCTACACTGTAGTCGGGTAAGGGGTGTCACACTAGCCCATTATGTGAGGCATCACTGTAGACCACAAAGTCCTTTCCCGACACTGGCTGTGTTAACATTGGTGCCTCTGTCAACATAGCCTTTAACTTCTCAAAACTAGTCTGACACTTGTCATTCCAGTCAAATCTGACATTCTTATGAAATAACTTAGTCATTGGAGCAGCTATTAAGGAAAATCCCTTCACAAATCTTCTGTAATACCTAGCTAGCCCCAAGAAACTTCTGACCTCAGTTGTATTACTGGGAGGCTTCCATTCCATCACTGCTTCTATTTTCTTGGGATCCACTCTAATCCCATCAACTGACACTATGTGTCCAAGGAATGCAATTTCATTTAACCAGAAGTCACACTTTGACAACTTAGCATACAGCTTCTTTTCTCTCAGGGTTTGCAGAACAATCCTCAAATGTTCATCATGTTCTTCCCTGGTCTTGGAATACACCAAAATATCATCAATAAAGATCACTACGAACCGATCTAGGTATGGATGGAAAATATGATTCATAAGGTCCATGAATGCCGCTGGTGCATTTATTAGGCCAAAGGGCATTACTAGGAACTCATAATGCCCATATCAGGTCCTAAATGTAATCTTTGACACATCTGCATCCTTCACCCTCAACTGATAATACCCTGATCTGAGATCAATTTTAGAAAATACTCCTGCTCCCTTCAACTGATCAAACAGATCATCAATTCTAGGCAACGGATATTTATTCTTCACAGTTACTTTATTCAACTGCTAGTAATCAATGCATAACCTTAAAGTCCCATCCTTCTTCTTTATAAACAGCACTAGAGCTCCCCATGGTGACACACTGGGGCGTATGAACCCCTTATCCAGTAACTCCTGTAACTGGATTTTCAGTTCCTTCAATTCTGTGGGTGCCATCCTATAAGGAGCAATAGAGATTGGTGCTATACCCGGCAGTATCTTAATAGCAAATTCGACTTCCCTTTCTGGTGGTAAGCCAGGCAATTCTTCAGGGAACACATCTGGGAAGTCTTTTACTGTGGGTATGTCACACAGATCTAGCTTAGCCTGCCTAGTATCCACTACATGTGCTAGGTAGGCTTCACAGCCTTTTCTCATCAATTTTCTTGCAACTGTCACTGAGATGACATTGGACAAGAAATTTGTCCTTTCCCCCACAACTGTGATCTCATCACCCTCATGAGTTTTCAAAGAAATTCTCTTCAATTTATAATCAACCATTGCCTGATGACGTGACAACCAGTCCATTCCCAAAATCACGTCAAACTCATGGAAAGGCAACTTAATCAGGTCTGCCAAGAATTCATACCCCTGAATCCTTAACGGGCAACCTTTGTACACTTTGTTCACCATTACACTATGGCCCAATGGATTAGTGACCAAAATGTCTTGGTCACTCTCCCCTACTAGTATCCACCTTTTTACGGGTAGGTTGATGTAGATGTATGAATGAGTGGATCCTGGATCCACCAATGCATGCACAGATGTATTGTAGAGGGAGAACATACCCCTGATGACGTCTGGGGCATCTTGCTCCTCCTGAGCTCTCATGGCATAGGCTCTGGCAAGTGGTCTGCCCTCAGGCCTCTCTGCTGGCTTAGATGCAGGCCTCTGTGATGGTCCCACTACCTCAGATTTACTAGATTTCCTACCCCTTTGTGGTGCAGGAGCAGGTCTGTCTACTTGTGTTAGAGCAGTTGTAGTAGTTCTACGTGGACAGTTCCTCAGCTGATGCTCTGTCGACCCACACCTTAAGCAGGCACCAGTCACTCTCCAACACTCCCCTTTATGCCACTTCAGGCAATGTGGACATGCAGAAGATGCTGGGGCTAGTCCCCTGAACCCCATCCCTGGAGAGCTGCCCACTGATGGTGTGGACTGACCTCTCCTAGGGGTAAACTGTGGCCTGGGCCCTTGGGTCTGACCCTGACTTTGTGGTTGACTGAACTCGCAAGGTGTGGACCTTTGAACTTCTTCCCAGGTGTAGGAGATGAACTAGACTGACCCGAGCCCCTCTTCTGCTGTCTCTCCCTTCTAGTCTGCTCACTTATTATCACTTTTTCAACTTTTATTGCAGCTTCCACTAACTTGGTGAAGTCTGTGATTCCCAAGGCAGTGATCATGATCTTTATATTGTCATTTAATCCCTCTTCAAATCTCTTACACCTTTCAGCTTCATTAGGGACTATCTCCCTTCCGTAGCGGCTCAATCTGACAAATTCCTTTTCATACTCGCCATCAAACCTGTCTGCCTCAGGTTAATGAATTCCCTTCTTCTCTCTTCTAGGTATACACTACCCACATATTTCTTCTTGAATTCGGAGAGGAAGAAGTCCCAAGTTATTACTTCTGGCTGTACTTCACTGGACACCATATCCCACCATTCATATGCATCATCTTGCAACAGAGATACAGCAGCTTCTAGATTTTGTTCAAGAGTGCAGTGGAGTTATTTTAAAACTCTTCCTGTTCTATTCAACCAATTTTCGGCTACAACAAAATCATCTTCTCTCTTGCCAAAGAAGTCCACTGCCCCAAATTTTCTTAGTCTTTCCAGGTGTGATTTCTGCTGTGGAGGTGGTGGTGGTGGTGGCATTACCCCAGCCATTTGTCTGAAGAATTCGGCCATTTGCTGAAACATGGCCTGTGGAGGCTGAACAGGCTCTGCTGGAGCTGGCGAAGCAGGTTCTCCCCTACCCCCAGTCTCAGCTACTGCAGGTGGAGCATGACTCTCCACTTCCTCCTCAACTGCCCTCTGTGATGTAGGGTCCATATCCTATTCAAAATAACAAAGATAAATAGATCTACATTAGTGTCACCTCGACTCTTACAAATGCAATGCATGGTATGGACTCGATCTAGGCCCAGAAACGCCTAAACCGTGCTCTGATACCACTAAATGTGACACCCCTTACCCGTCTACAGTGTAGCCGAGCAAGATATGCCACACAGTGTACCTGAACATTCTATTTTATCTCAATTATTTTTATTCTTCCTTAATTTATTTTTATCATAGTTTTGAATATAATTTGTGAAATATAATTCATTTAAGTCATTTATTGAAATTATAATTTATTTGAGATTCCGAAAATTTTATAGAAAATCTAGCAGAATACCGGCTAAAAATGGAGAAAACAGTTCTTCGGAACCTATGAAAAACACTTCAATATTTTCAATCAATCCCAAACTCCATTTCATCAATAAAATCCCAATATTTTTTTCAACAACATTTTCATTCCTCAATCATTCATTTCTCATGGTATTCATATACAAGCAATAAATAAATACACAATTTTCTATTCATAAACACAATTTCCACTATTTACATTATCATCAAAATACATTACATAAGTCTCAATTACACATGAGAAAATAAAAGTTAGTTACAAAATACCAAAATGAAACCTAGTGTCCTACCAATGCACTAAAGATGGTGAGGTGACACGGACACTATGTAGAGCTGCAGAAGGTCTCACCCAGTCTGTGGTTTACTGGGCTCTCGGTCTGTCTCTCCAGAACCTATTTGTGGCAAAAGCAACGCGCTAAGCAATAATGCTTAGTGGTGCCAATAATAAAATAAAAAGAAATAACAGAAAATAAATATGCAGTGAATGTATTGATGTCTCATTTCAAACAAATTTTCGATGAGTATTTATAGTCTTACTTATTTTGTACTTGTTATATTCATTATTTCATTAAATTTATCCACTTTCATTTTTGGTTGCCCAAGTAACCTATACTGGACAACTGGACTGGATAAACGGGTAAACTAGCACTGGGTATCAAGTACCTCGGGCTGTCACACCATCGGTCACATATGTGTCTCCCGGTGTGCAACAGAACAGCTAATAAGCTGTAATAACATTAGGTACAAGGCCAAGTATCAACATAATGTCAGAATGGCTAAAAGCCATGAAATCATAGAATGGCATAATGCCATGTGCAGTACTGCTAACTGAACCCTATTGGTATGCCAACCTATCCAAACCAATCACATTAGGCCTACTAGGGTATTTTGCACTTTTAAGTTTCAGAATTTTTGAATTTCAAGTTTGAATATTACTATTCATTTCATTAGTCAACTAAAATGTTGACTTTTGCATAGACAATAGGTACATTGGTTTTAATACTCCCAACATACCACATTTTGCATTCAAAATTTGTTGGTATTGGTTGCCAATACCATTTCTAAGCTTAATGTTAATTGGACAAAATTTTTAGTTTTCATGCTTTGTTTTTACTATTCCATTAGTCATTTTTTCAGTGGGAATTTGGCAAAATGATCAACATGAAAGTTGTTCCTTATTTTGTCTAGTTGAATTTCCTTTCTTGAATCACTCTATTTGGAGTTTTGTAACTCAAGTTATGGTGCAAAAACCACAACTGGCCGGATTTAAATTTTTCTAGACTAACCATATCTACAGTGCAGTGAACAGTGACTGAAACTCACTTGTTGGATAGTTCTGGTCATAATTTGGGTTAGGTTTCTTCATGAAAGTTGTTGGTATATATCTCATCTTGTTTCTGGTAAAATTTCAGGTCAATTGGACCACTCTACACTGAGTTATGGCCAAATGACCAAATACTATTCATTTGGTCATTCTGCAGAAACAGACTGCAGGTCACCCAGATTGAGGCAAGCTTTTGGTCCACTTGGTTTGGTCTTATGGGCATGGTTTCTTCACCAAAGTTGTGCCATTATGTGTCTAGTTTCATTTCCAATTGTCTTTGCATCAATTGAACCTCTAAAATTCAAGTTATGGCTGCCCAAACCTGCTGGACTCATGTCCAATTCTGCAGGTCACCTAGGGCAGCCACACTAAACCCAAATCCCATCACTAAACACACTTCATTTCTTGTTTACCCATAACCAAATGGTCACTAATTGACCATTAAAACTCACTTTCATCATTGCATGATCAAAGTCTCAATTTCATGCTCAAACCCTAACTCCAATTTCCAATTCATGGCATACACACACCAAACTCTTACCAAATCACTTTATCCATCATCTATACTCATCAATAACATAATTAAGCCACTTAAGTTCATCAAAAATCAACAATCCTTAAAATTTCTCATGGCTTCCAAATTTAGAGATTTTATTTACTGAAGTTTCTCTTTAAATTTCACACAATTTCTACTTGATTTAGCATGCTTACAAGATTAAAGAAAGAAAAGAAATTGTTTCGTGCACTAACCTTTTTGAGCTTCACTTAACCTTGATTAAACCTCCCTAATCTCTTCTTCTTTGGCTGCCAATAGCTTTTTCTAGGTGAAAGATCAAATTTTTGTGAAGGGACTTGGCAATTTTGGTGAACAAATGTAGAGGAAATTCAAGCTTTTAAGCTTGAAAATGGTGGAACCTCTTCTCTCTCTCTCTCTCTCTCTCAACGTTTTTGGCTGCCCAAAGGTTGAAGACGCAGATTGGTTTTTCAATTTTTTGGTCTCTTTTATCTCTTTTAATGAGTTTAACAAATTGTGATTGGTGAAGGAAATTTAAATGACATCATATGATGTCATAATTAGCATTTTCTTTCATTTTCTTTTCTTCTCTTCTCTACTCATTTTTAATTTAATTTTTAGCAATATTTATTCATATTTTAGATCATAATAATTATTTGCTTAACTGGATAATTCGGCCAAAAATCATCTCTGAAGACGAAATGACCAAAATGCCCTCCGTTTGGCTTAACGGGCCAAAATTGTCTGTACCGATTGAAAATTTTTTCTAAGTATTTTCTTGGCATTCTAATGCCATAAGAACCTCAATGACCCTTCTTTGGAGTCCCAAAAATTATTTTATAATTTTTGCCCCGAGTCTAGGGCTCCTAGTTGCGAGAACCACAACTTCTCACTAGGTTACCCATCGCTAGGGCACCGGCTCATTTAACTTGGTTGTATTTTATTTCTAAAATTTTTCCTAAATTTTTCTTATTAATATTTGAGTTAATTATGGTTCTTCACTTTATTTTAAATATTTTTCCAGATGTTCTAGCTGTCCGGACCGACACCGATCACTCGAATAGTAGAATGTACGGAATTGCTACAGGGAGGGTGTTACAAAGGCCCTTGCTCTGAAGGATCAGACTCTATCAATCCTATAAAACAGACAAAGAATAGATCTGTATTAGTGTCACCTTGACTCCTAAATAAGGGCTCATGCATGTTATGCACACTATATCTTTCTGTCTACCTATGCTAAGAATGCCTAAACCTTTGCTCTGATACCAATAAATATAACACCCCTTACCCGATCTACAGTGTAGTCGAGCAAAGTGTGCTACATTCGGTGTCAGAGCACCCTATCCTGTCTTCTCATGTACAATGCTAATTTAATGTCTATTTAATTATATTATCTTACATGTAGAAATTTTTTTTTTCCATTTCATTTTTATGGAGACCCACACAGAGTATCTTCTGTTCTTTTAGTGCATGGTGAATTTCCTGTTACCTGTTAAAACAATTTATATCAATTTCATCCATTCATGTTTTCAATTATCACATCATTTCTCAACTCTATTTTCCATGTACCTTATCATATTATTACTCATAAAACTAAATAAATTACATTCCATTCATATAAAATTTTTATACACAATAATTTACAATTTATATACAATCCCAAAAAAAATAATTTACATCATTTAATTACATACAATACCAAAATGCAAAATCTAATATGTACATGAGCCCTACCAAAATAACTGATGAAGTGACAACCCACACTCTAGCAGATCTGATCCAAGTCTGGTCTAGGCACTACTACTGTTGCTGCTCTCCAGTACTTACGCATGGTCAGAACCAATGCGTTAAGCATATTGCTTAGTGGTGCATCAAAAAAAGGAAAAATAACTAAACAATTTAAAATAATTTTTTCATGTACAACCTTATAAATAAATATCAATTTTCACGTATTTAAAATCTTTTACATGTTTTCTAGAACTTTGAAAGTAAATAAGCTAATAGGGTTCTTTTCTGTGCATATACCTTATATTCAGTCTTATAAAATTCATATTAATGATTCTCTCATGTACTTATTTATATTTATGGCTTATTGCTTTTATCTGTGCCCAAGTAACCTATGATAGACTATAAAGACTGGATACTCGGGAGTATACTAGTTAGACATCCATATGTCTACCCAGTATACAATGGTCATGTCAGGCACCAGGCCAGCAGGCAGGCATAAGCCAGTAATAATAATAATAGGCACTATGGACATCAGGCAGGCATAAAGCCAGTAGAACAATCATCTTAGACATATGTTGTCTGTCAATGATCATTCATGTGGGCAGTACTGCAATCTGTAATCCCTAATTGATATACCAATCGATCCATACTATATAAATGAGTCTAGGCATACTTTGGGCAGAATAGTATTATTAAGTATTTATAATTTCATTAATTCATGTTATTTTTATGCTTAATAATTTATTCTAATTCATTTCATCTCATATGCCTAGTTATTTTATGGACTTTTCTTTAGGTTCAAATTTGGTGCACTATTTTTACATGGCAAATTGACTAGGATGTGGCCACTGTTTGGCCACATTCCATTCATATAATTTGTTCCTCTGTCTTGTCTTTGTTTTCCTTTTTGAATCATATTAATTGGAGTTTTAGAACTCAAGTTATGGTTAAATAACCATAACTGGCTCACTATCTCTTTTTGGGTCTAGAATTAGGTAGATTCTAGAGTCTATCTTTGTCTAATTAATTGGACATGTTACAGTTATTTTTAGGCCTAATATTCTTCACAAAAGTTATTACCCTATGTCTTATGGTTCCTCATAAATTTTAATTACAATTTTCCAAATTTTGTAGAATTAGTTATGGCTAAATCACTGGGCTAGCCTCAGGTACCCTGTGTCTTCAGGGTACAGGTTCAGGTCTGTAGATTTGACCTTCATTTTAGGGTTCTTATGGTCATAAGTTGAGGTCCATGTCTAAAACAAAGTTGGAGTCCTGTTTCTTAGGGTTCTAAATCAGTATGGCTCATCCTAATTGGAGTTTTCTAGTAGTAGATATGACTAAATGAGTGTTATGGGGTCAAATGGTCACTTAGGAAATTTCCAGAATTCACACACTAAATTAACCTAGTAAATTGACCTAGTTCCCTAGGTTTCTGGTTTTTGGTCAAATCATCAATGTTGTAGATCTATGTCTTGTGAAAAGTTTTCCACTAGTTTCATTGGATTTGGGTTTTTATAGACCAAGTTATGGCCATTTTGCCAAAACTGATCGGGTGAACTTTAGTCCAGGAAATTCTGGGCAGAATGGTTCTGGTCAGTTTGGTGACCTCACTTGGGCCAGCAATTTTATTTAGTTAGGAGCATTTTTGGGCTGGGTGTTCTAAATCAAAGTTGTAGTCCTATGTCTAAACTTTCCAATGGTATAAAATTTAGGTCATTTGGACCTTTCTAGAGGGAGTTATGGCCAAATAAAATACTGTTCATTTGGTCATTTTTCTGGATTTAATGTTTGGATATCCATATTGGGATAGTAAATTGACCAAGATTTTGATAGAATTTGGGCAGAATTTCTTCACAAAAAATGGGGCATTTTGAGTCTAGTTTCACCTCCATTTGGCCTCACACCAATTGGAGTCACACAACTTCAGTTATAACTCAAACAAGACACTGGGCTGATAGGTCCAAATTTCCTGCATAAGAGAAGCACTCCCAATATTCATTCCTTCTTACTCCCATACTATAATTTATCGTTCATATCACTTTAATTAGTCAACAATCAATCTCAACAATTCAATCTCTAGCAATTACATAAAAACCCAAAATTTATTATCAAACTCTAATTCAATATTTCCAAATCAAGCATACACCCTTGCAAGTCAATTCCCAACACATTAAACTTCATTAATCAACTTCCCTAACCAATTTAAAACTATCAAACCATCAATTTCATTCTTATTCTAGGGCTGCCAAAATTTAGTAACTTCATATCCTCGTGAATTTCTTTTAATTTCATGTCAATTTAACTTAATTTAGTAAGCTTTTCATGTTTATAAAAGAAAGAGAAGTGAATTAGTGCACTAACCTCTTTGACCACTTTCTTGGCTTGTTAAAACTTTTAATTTTCTTCACTTTATGATAATCAAAATGTTCCTATTGATGTGGGGATTATTGTTTGTGAAGGGTGTTTAGGGTTTTATGGGAAAAAAAAAAACTTAGGGAAAATCAAGGTAGAAAATGAAATAATAAAAAGAGCATGGAAGAAGAGGGAATCGGCCATGGAAGCCAAAATGAAGAACATGACTAGTTTTAATGAATTTTACCTCATTTTAAACTCTTCCTTATCCCTTTTAATTATGTGTTGATTACGCATTGGTTATCTCTTTTTTTGATGTCATCATGGTATCATATAAACTTATGTCATAAATGTTAATTTTTCTTTTCTTTCATTTCTTTTTTTTATACTCATTTTTAATTTAAGTTTTCTCAATATTAATTCATATTTTAAGCCATATAATTTATTTACTTAAATGGACAAGTTGGTCAAAAATCGTCTCTAAAGGCGAAATGACTAAAATACCAAAATGCCCTCCATTTAGCTTAACAAGCTAAAATTGTCTGTACCTATTGTTTTAATTCTCCTTGTGTTTTCTTAGCAATTTATGGTCATCGAACCTTCAATAACTCTTCACCAGAGTCCCAGGAATTATTTCACAGGGTTCCTCACAGGTTTGGGGTTGCTAGCTGTCTTTACAGTAGCTTCCCGTTAAGGTCACCCATCACTGTGACTCCGACTCGTTTAACTCACTTGCACTTCATTTCTTTTATTTTTTCTTAATTTTACTTAGTCTTTATTCAGTCAATTTATGTCTCCTAACTCTAGTTGGAGTGTAGTTCCAGTCATCTTGGCTATTCGGACAGAAGTTAATCGCCGAAATAGTAGAATGTACAGACTACTTAAAGTGAGGGCATTACAATTGAAGGAAGAAATTTGAATAAATTGGAGAAAGAATTGAGGATTCAAGAGCACCATAGAGGTAAGTCTCTTTCTCCTAAATTAAATTGATTATTACTTATAGAAATGATGTAAGTAGAAATTAACTTAAAAATTGAAAAATTATGCACGTTGGGTGAGAGGTAAAAATTCAGCCAGCTTGTGAGAGTGAAGGATTTGATGAGTTAATTTGAATAAAACATGCTTTATGATATTTTATGAGGTTTTGGACATGATTAGTGTAATGAATTTGACATGAATTAAGCAATTGGAAATTAGGGTTCTTGGTAATTAGGGTTTTGGTTGGAAATTGAGGATTTTTGAGAATTGATGACCAATTGGAATTGTTGATGCTTAATTTGGTCAATTAGGGTACTTATAAGTGCAATTTGAAGAATGGAATTGAAGTGAGTGTAAATGTGGTAAAGTTGAATTCTGGACAGCTTGACCCTTGTCCATTTGAGAGGTTATAAGTTGAATTCTGTTGCTCCAATTGGTGTGAGGCAAATTGGAAATGCAAATAGGGTCATAATGCAACATTTTTCTTGTAGAAACCTTGGCCTACAACTGACCCCAAGTTGACCTAAAGTCTACTTGAATCCAGAATTAGTACCCTGTTACTGGACAAAATGACCAAATGAATAGTACATATTCAAATAGTCATAACATGGTGTATAAAGGTCCAAATGACCTGATTTTTATGGCCATGGAAAGCTTTGACATAGTAGAACAACATTCATGATGAAAAAAAAACCCAAATTATTACCATAACACATTCAAATTGCTAACCAAAGTTAAGTTAGCAAAACTGCCAGAACCAAAAAATTGACCAGAATTCTAGAATTTGACCAATCTGGCTAGTTATGGTAAAAGTGCCATAACTTGAGCTACAAAACTCCATATGGAGTGATTCAAAAGGGGAATTAAAGCTAAGACAATAAGGAACAACTTTGATGAAGAAAGTTTGGCCAAATTTTCACTATAGATTGGTCCAATGGAACAGTAAACCTTAGAGACAAAAACTGAAAATTTGTAAATTCTCTTAGGAAACTTTGAATTGAATTTGGCAATCAATGCCCAAAATGTAAAACCCAAAATGTGGTATGAGCATGAGTTTAGAATTGGTATACCTATTAAATATGGAAAGTCAACATTTTACATAACTAGTCAAATGAATAGTAACCACCATAACAAAAATACAAAAAACTCAACTTATGAAACTATATAAGTAAATTGAAAATGCAAAGTTCAATCATTGAAATTATTATTACAAATAATTTGGATAGGTAATGAAACACTTTAATTTTGTGTTTTAGTGGAAAAAGAGCCTTACAAGGAAGGAAGTAGAGGGGATTGAATTAAAGCAAACGAAAGAGGTTTGTACACAACTAAGTTTCTCAATTGATTTTAATTTTGTAAATGAGTTGAACAAATTGTGATTATAAACTATTTGGATGCAATTATGATTTTTCTTTGAATTTTATAAATTATGTGTTGCCAACCCTATAAGGGAAATTTCATTGAATAAAATGTGTTATGTGAATTGAAATGCAATTATTTGAATAGAAATTTCATGAAATGATTTTTAAACCATAGTTAGCATGATAGTCCCGTTCAGAACTCTCCAGTAGTAACGACTATTTGGGGTTTGATAATTAAAAATTGCTTATGTCACCCATTAATAACTATTATTGGGGTAAGACTATATGAGTACTCATTAGCTAGATAGCCCTTCCCTCATTAATAATGGTTAGTGAGGTGATTTGCTTTATCGTGGTGTACAATATGGCATTGATCGTGAAATTTTGTGTCATGGTCTAGACTGTGTGTTTTTGGCAACACCCTTACTTTGTGATTTGTGAAATATGGTTTGAAATAGATGAATCTTATTGACTTGAAATTTTGAAATTCTGCTTTGTTATGTTTTAATATATATATATAAATGATGTGCTTTATAAATGAGTTTTTAAAGTTTAGTTGTGTACTACTGGGTGTAATACTCAGCGATAGCTTTCTTATGCTGTCGCAGGCAAAGAGGTAGATAAAGTAATAGAGTGAGCTACTTTTGGCTACAATGAAGACATATTTTTGGATCTTGTATGGGTATAATATTTTATACCCTTGTAAATTTACTTTGATGTAAAATTTTTGTTCATATTTTATCTGTAGAACTTACTGAGCAGTTATACAGTAAAATTTGTATTAATATCATTTTTGTTTTCTTTTCTGTAAATTGAGACTTTTGTATGTGAATGAGGTTGAATTAAATAATGTTGAGGTTTATTGAAAATGTATTGCAATTGTGTTGATTGAGTTTGGATTGTTGATTTAAATGGAGAAGTGGATATTTAAAAATATTAGGAGTGTTTTTAACAGGTTTTGAAGAACTATTTTCTCAAATTATAGCTGGCACTCTGCTAAAATTTTTACAAAATTTTTGTGATATTGAATTAATTAAAATTTTGACTCATGACATAGACTTCAATTAAAGGTTTTTAATAATCATGTAATATTACCTTACACTTTAAAATGAATGGAAATTTGTTTAAAATCTATTATAGTGTACTTAATGGGTTATCGGTAGGTGAGGTTTGGTAATTAATTAGGTATACTACGGGATTATGTTATGCCTTACGGAGGGGTAAGGTGTGACAAATTTCATACATTTATACAAAATTTACACATATGATGACCATTATCAAATTCCAACAAAAATCAGACTTTATGCATTACTTTACTCAAACATTTTAACCTAGTAATTACAGGAATTAAATTTAACTTTCGTCATGAGATTTTTAAATCTATGTCTTAACTTTAATATAGTTTTTTAATCACTTAATTTGGATTCAAGGATCAAAAGCTATAGTCATTTAATCAACAGCTGTCCTTAAGCAAAATTTCAACTTCACCAGTTACAGGGCAGGTTCTGGACCAATTTTGGATTCCAGATTTGAACAGGTTGCAATCAGATTTTGCCAATTCGTTCTTCATAAAAGTTGATCCCATGGATCTTAGAGTTCCAACAAAAAAGAATCACCTCATTTGAAGTTTCCTAGGGTAAGTTATACCCATTTTACTCTGGATAGTCTAGGATGCACTCCTACCAGGTTCCAGATTCTGTACCCTATTTTCTAGTCAAATTTAAGGTCACTTGCATAAAATTTTTGGGCAGTATTCCTTCATGAAAGTTTTAGCCTTATGTCTTAACTTTCATTTTCCATAAATTTCATGTAATTTGGAATTACAGAATGCAAATTATAGGCCTATGAATCATTACTGTCCTAAATTTCCAGTCAAATTTAGGTGAACAAGGTAGCAAAGTTAAAATTCTACCAAAAATTCTAGCAACAAGGGTTTCATGGCAACTTTTCCAAAATTAAACTTTCATATGTATGTTTCAATCTCCAATTTTAATCATTTCAAAATGAGGACTACAACTGAAGTTATGAATGAAAAAGTGAAAACTATTCTAGATTCCAGCCATAGTCAAAGTAGTAATAGGAAATGCAAGAATTTCACCATGCAACCAACAAAATCAATTTTCGGTCATAACTACAAAGTTTTAGGGCATTCATTTAGCTTTCTAATGGTTCAAGAATCACACTATTTCAAGTTCTGGAGCATAAGTTATGCATTTTCAAAATTGGGTGTCCTACTTCTAGAAATCCTTAGGTCAGTTTTCTAAATTTGAGCAACAAAAAGTTTTGCCCTCAAATACCATCATAGTAGGGGAATTATGTCTAGCACAAAACTACAAAGTTTTAGAGCATTCATTAAGGTTTTCATAGTCATAAAGATCACTGAAATCTAACTTTCCTAACTCAAGTTTTGAAATTTCAAAAATGACTAGTTTTGCAAACCTATTGGCAGAACCAGGGTTTCATCACCCCTACTAACTATCTTTCTCACTATCTTATATTTCCCCCTTGTCCCTAGTGTTATCTTTACTCAAACTTGATAAAAAAAAAAATAGAGGTTTTAGCACTAACCTTAAGGGAAGACTAGGTTTTAGCTCTCCCTTTTCTTCCAAATTTCTTCCAACCCTTTATGGAATTAGGGTTCTTCAAGCTTTAATTGCTAACTCTTCTTGCTCCCTCTTGCTTAGGTCTCCAAAATTGGTTTGATCTAGGGTTTTGGTCTGGTTTCTTCTTTAAATTTAAGAGAAAAGAGCTATTAGAAGAAGAAAAGATGAAGAGGAGAAGATTGAATAAAGATGGCCGGCTGGTTTGGGGATGATAAGGCAGAATTTTTGATCTCCCCTTTACCCATTAGTCCTTCATCCCTTTATCTGTAACACCCCAAATTTTTAAATTTATTATTTTGTGAGTAATATTAATATTTAATTTTATTTAAATTTTAAGAAATTATTTAAAATTTTTCATATTTTCGAAATCGGGTTTGATTTCCCGAAAATATAAAACTTTGATTATTTTTAAAAATTAATTTAAAGACCACGTGGCAAAACTAAAAATATATTTAGACTCTATGAATTTTTTGAGTTTTCTAGAATTTTTTCAAAATTTTTAGGCCTCATTTTTGGTCTCAAGACAGGGTAAAAATTTAAAATTTTGTATCTTGAATCGGACCAACCGAATCGAACCAGATCGGATCGGACCGGTCGAATCGGACCGGCCTTTCTTTTCTTCTTCTTCCCTTCCCCGCACGTCTCGACCTCTCTTCCTCTCTCTCCCATTTTCTCTCTCCTCCCTCGTCCCCAGGCTGTGCCGCCGCTCCCAAGCTCGCTGGCGCACTGCCCCAGTGCCTCCCCACGACCGACCAACGCTCTAAGCGGTTGGAAATTGCGCACGAAGACCCACCTACGCGCGCACGCTGTTTCGACTTCCCGACCAAAATCCGGCCGATCCGGCCACTGATTAGGCCGGGTCTTGTGTCATACACCATCTACACCTCGAGAGCTTTCCATAGACACCAAGAACACCAAAATATATCGAGCGGTTTATCCAATTTTTGTTCAAGAAGTTTTAGCCCATTTTAACTTTTGGGCTAGATTTCTCGCAAACCCTGAACCCCACAAGAAAACCGAGAGTACCAGAGCACTTCCCTCATTGAGAGCTTCGCTGCAATATAAATTTCAAAATTTTTCGACACCATTTTTCGGTGGGTCCCACGAAACTTCGTAGTGTTGTGGGCTTAGAAAATTCTATAAAAATTATATATTAACCCCCGTGTTGTGGGCTTCGTGTAGGTACCTTCAATTCCCGGCAATTCAATAGTTGCTCGGGTCTGTGAATTTTCGGCCAGACAGACCGGCTACCGAAAAAGTCTTGGAATTGGGTTGAGATTTTGGCTACCCCACCATTGTCAGACGTCCCAAGCGTATTTTCGAGATCGGAATCGGCATAGGTAAACCCGAACCTCACTTTTTCTTAATTTTCTAGTGCTTGAATGGGATTAAAAATCTATAAAATATTCGTGGTAGCTCAGAAAATTATGATTCTTTTTGCAATAGCTTAGTAATATTGCTAAGGACCGCGGGGCAAAGTTTTAGAATTTTTAGAGCTTATTTGGGTAGTTTTTGCAAAAAGGGTTATTTATAAGGACTAAATGGTAATTTTATATATTGTGATTGATGACTGTTTGGATGAGCCCAAGAGGGGCTGTGTGATGTGATTGAGTTGTGGGTGTATAGATTGTGGATATAGAAGTGTGTTTTAAGCCCTTTTGCAGGTTGGGTAGGTCCTAGGTATAGGGGAGACTCTGCCGGATTTTCGGCACGACTTAGGACATCTTTGGTCTTTTTCTTAGTTTGTATTGAGTCAAATTTATTAAATGATTGTAATAAAATTGTCAGGTGAGCCAGGACAGCCTTCCTCCTCCGCCCAACTGCCACAGTGACTGCGGTTAAGTCTGTGAGTAAAATATTAATTTTAATTGTAATTTCGATATTATTATATATTCAAGCATGCCCATGTATCACTTATAAATATGTATCTATGTAGTTAAACACTAGGCACGTTTTATGTTGCATTCATAATTGTTAAAGTGCCATGGATGATGTTGTGGTAATTTGGAGCAATGTGCATGAGTTGGCGTGCGTGTGGTGCTGTGTTGGCTATGGACAGGACGGGTAGACACGGCTTGAGTTCTTCGCTGGGACCCCGATTTGGTTTATTAAGTGAAAGTTCGAGCTTGAGTTCTTCGCTTGCACAGTTTGGATTAAGAGGGCTGTATAGGGGATCAGCTCCCATATATGTATTATTCGACAATATCGGGTGTGTGAGTGCTCCAAATTACCTTTTTGCTATTATGATGTGAAAATATTGCCGATGTTGCATTTCACTCTACAGGGTGCATTAGCATTAGATAGCTATAGAGATTATGGTTAAAATTGATATTTTACTCTCTGAGTCGAACGCTCACTCCTGTTCATTATTTTTCCAGGCTACAGGAGGATTATTGTTATGGTTAACCTGATTTTCTTATTCACAGGTCATTTATTTATGTTTGTGTAATTCTGTTAACTCCTAGAATTTTTGCATGTGTTAGAAATATTTATTTGATTTGGGTCTATAATATAATTTTCCATGTTGGACCTGTAATCTTATTAAATGCATATATGTTGGACTGGATGAGAGAGCTGAGCTCCCATTTAACTTTATGTTATTATGAGTATGTGGAGGGTGAGCTGAGCTCCCCAATTGATTATATATTATGTTTACAAGACGGGTGAGATAAAAACTCCCCGTTGAAAGGTCCATTTTATGGCTGGACTCTGTTCAGTTGAATTCTTGAAATTGGGCCCAAATGGGCCTTAGAGTTGGGTTAATGAATAGTTAGGCTTACTACGGGCCTCGGGGGCTTTAGGCTGGCCCAGGTCCTAGTGCCGGTCTGGCCCATAGGTTGGGTCGTGACAAATGTGGTATCAGAGCTTAGGCTCCAGATTCATAGGGAATAATTGTCTAAAGTGTTGGGAAGAGTCTAATAGGAGTCACATGCAGAAAAGAAGGTCCACATTCATCTTGCATTGTCATCTTTGCTTCTAGTCTCTGTTTCATATATTGTGTGTAAATATGAGTCTATAGAGCTGTGTAATGTGTAGTTTTGAAATTTTGTGGGCTAATACTGCTGAATTTCAAGAAAATGCGTAAAAGCAGGAGAGCTACCTCTGCACCAGAACCAGATGTGCCTGACGAGGTGTCAGCACAGGATGAGGCGCCTGCCCCGAGGAAGCGAGGTAGGAGGCCTAGAGTTGCTCAAGTAGAAGAGCAGCTGCCACCAGTTCAAGAACAGCCTTTTGTGGCCCCGAGTCCCATGGACCCAATGGCAGCTACTCTAGCTGGTTTGCAGAGAACCATCGATATGATGGCATAGTATATGGTCCACCCTCCTCAACAGTAGCAGTGGGCCTTTGAGGCCTTAAGGCAGAATGGCAGGTCTGTAGATGAATATGCTACAGAATTTCTAGAACTGAGCAGATATGCCCCTACAGCAGTGGCTATAGAAAGTATGAAGGTAAAAAGGTTCCTAAAGGGGCTAGACAGAAGGTATGCAAACCTGGCCATGATGTCTGATCAGTCTTTTGATGTGGTAGTTGATCGAGCCCGACAGATTGAGATTAGCTACACCGGAGATGACAGTGAGAGAGCAAAGAAAAATAGAGCAGAGGTTCTTCAGGTGTTCCCCACATGGGTGCTCCAGACAGCGGAGGCCAAAGTAATTACAGAGGAAGAAGCAGGAATAAGAGGAGTGGCTTTAGACACAAATCTTGAGGATTTAGACCAGGGTACAGATCCAGCAGTGGTCACAGTTTAGGATACAGCAGTTATGGGTCTAGTTTAGGATCCTCCTTAGCACCTTGTGCACAGTGTGAAAGAGGACATTCAGGACCTTGTCTGATGGGTTCAGGAGTATGTTTCAGGTGTGGCTAACCAGGTCACTTTGCTAGGGAATACCCAGTGTTCAACGAGCCACAGATGGGGTCATAGTGTTCAGTTGCAAATGTTCCTCGTCAGTTGTATCCTGGTGCTTCCAGCATGGTAGGCAATCACTTCAGTGGCCAACAGGGCCGAGGATAAGGGGGACATGGATTTGGAAGTAGATCAGGAGGTAGAAGTCAGTATAAGGGTTTTGCCACCCAGGGTAGGGCTCAAGCTTGGGTTTTCACCCTGACCCACTAGGATGCTCAGGCTTCCAATGCAGTTGTAGCAGGTATTCTTCTAGTTTGTTCCTATGAGGCTCGTGTTTTAATAGATCCGGGTGCTATGCACTCATTTGTCTCCCTAGTGTTTGCTATGAGATTGGGTAGGAACCCTACAACTTTAGAATGTCCTTTGTCTGTAGCTACCCCGCTTAGTGACAACATAGATGTAGATATGGTTTTTCTGGGTAGCCCAGTAATAGTGGATGGAAAGATCCTCCCAGCAGACTTGGTTTCTCTACCAGTAGTGGATTTCGATGTAATTCTGGGAATGGATTGGTTGGCAACTCATTATGCCACTTTAGACTGCAGGAACAAAAAGGTGTATTTTCACATACCTGGTGTGGAAGAGTTTAGCTTTGATGGTGGCAGGAGCGTGGCTCCATATAATTTGGTGTCAGCAATTAGTGCTAGAAAAATGTTGAGGCATGGATGCCAAGTGTATTTGGCATTGGTGAGAGATACATCTATAGAAGGTGTCAACATAGAAAATGTTCCTATTGTCAGAGAATTCATGGATGTCTTCCCTGAGGAGCTTCCAGGATTGCCACCAGGAAGGGAAATTGAGTTTTGCATTGATGTTGTGCTGGGTACAAACCCCATATCAATGCTGCCTTACAGGATGGCACTAGCAGAATTGAAAGAGTTAAAGGAGCAACTACAGGAGCTTTTGGACAAGGGTTTCATACGTCCGAGCACTTCATCCTGGGGTGCTCCTGTTCTATTCATGAGAAAGAAAGATGGGTCCATGAGGTTGTGTATTGATTATAGACAGCTAAACAAGGTGACTGTTAAGAACAAATATCCACTTCCTCAGATCGATAATCTATTTGATCAGCTCCAAGGAGCTAGATTCTTTTCCAAGATAGACCTACGATCAGGCTACCATCAGTTGAGAATCAGGAATGAGGACGTGTCCAAAACAGCATTCAGAACAAGATATGGTCATTATGAGTTCTTGGTGATGTCTTTTGGACTCACTAATGTACCAGCAGCCTTCATAGACTTGATGAACAGGGTGTTCAGGCCATTCCTGGACCATTTTGTCATCGTATTCATAAATGACATTTTGGTATACTCTCAGACAGAGGAAGAACACGTGTGGCACTTGAGGATGGTGTTGCAGACTTTGAGGGAGCACTAGCTATATGCCAAATTTCAAAATGTGAATTTTGGCTAGAAAGCATCTCATTCTTGGGACACGTGGTTTCTAGTGAAGGCATTCAAGTGGATCCTAAGAAAATTGGGGCTATAACTGATTGGCTTAGGCCTATAATAATCACTGAGGTGCGAAGTTTTCTGGGCATAACTGGCTACTATAGGTGTTTTGTGCAGGATTTTTCCAGGATAGCAGCTCCCCTAACTAAGTTAACTCAGAAGAATGTTCCATTCATTTAGACAGATAATTGTGAAGAGAGTTTCCAAAAGCTGAAGGAGTGTCTAACCACCGCCCCTGTGTTGACACTACCAATGAGTGGTGAAGGATATACCATGTACTGTGACGCCTCCAAAGTTGGCTTAGGGTGTGTTTTGATGCAGAATGAAAAAGTAGTGGCTTATGCTTCAAGACAGCTGAAGAGGCATGAGCAGAACTACCCCACCTATGATTTGGAAATGGCGGGTGTAATCTTTGCACTAAAAATCTAGATACATTACCTGTATGGTGAAATGTATGAGATATACACTGACCACATGAGTTTGAAGTACATCTTCCAACAAAGGGATTTAAACTTGAGACAGAGGAGATGGATAGAGCTTCTGAAGGACTATGATTGTACCATCCAGTGCCACCCTGGGAAGGCCAATGTAGTAGCAGATGCTTTGAGCAGAAAATCTTCTGGCAGCTTGGCGCACATATCAGTGAAGAAGAGACCGTTGATTCAGGAAGTACATGAGTTGATGGATCAAGGTCTGATCTTAGATCTTTTAGATGAGGGGGTATTGTTAGCTCATTTTTCAGTGAGGCCAGACCTACGAGACAGAGTTAGAGTTTCCCAACACAGAGACCAACAATTGATAAAGATCATAGAAAAAGTACAGCAAGGTAAAGGTGGTGAGTTTGGATTTGCCAATGATGGCGCTCTTATGCAAGGTTCCAGGATGTGTGTGCCCAATGTGGACAATCTCAAAAATGAAATCATGCGAGAGGCACACTATACACTGTACAATATCCACCCAGGCTCCACCAAGAAGTACCATGATGTGAAAGATAGTTATTGGTGGAATGGCATGAAGAGAGACATAGCAGATTTTGTGTCCAAGTGCTTAACTTGTCAGAAGGTGAAATTTGAACACCAGAGGCGATCGGGAAGCTGCAAAAGCTCCCTATCCCAGAATGGAAGTGGGAGATGATTACTATGGATTTTATGATTGGGTTGCCTCGTACCACGCGAGGATATGATTCGATATGGGTAATTATAGACCGCTTAACTAAATCAGCTCATTCCTTGCCTGTGAAGATCACATATTCTGTTGCATAGTACGCCCGACTCTATGTTTAAGAAATCGTCAGATTGCATGGAGTTCCTGCTTCTATAATATCTGACAGAGGGCCCCAGTTCACTTATCGATTTTGGAGAAAGTTACAAGAGGCACTTGGCATGCAGTTGAACTTTAGTACCGCTTTTCACCCTCAGACAGACGGATAGTCGGAAAGGACATTCCAAACATTGGAAGACATGCTTCGCATGGGTGTTTTGCATTTTAAAGGTCAATGGGATGATCAGCTACCTTTGATGGAGTTTGCTTACAACAACAGTTATCATTCTAGCATAGGGATAGCACCCTATGAGGCACTATATGGCAGAAAGTGTAGGTCTCCTCTGTGTTAGACGGAGATGGGAGAAGCAAAGGTACATGATGTAGACCTAGTGCAGTACACTTCAGAAATAGTTCCTTTAATCAGGGAACGATTGAAAACAGCTTTCAGTAGGCAGAAGAGTTATGCAGACCCCAGACGGAGGGATGTAGAGTTTGCAGTAGGCGACTATGTATTCTTGAAGGTTTCTCCGATGAAGAGAGTCATGAGATTTGGAAAGAAGGGCAAGTTGGCATCTCGATATATTGGACCTTTTGAGGTTACTGATAGAGTTGGAGCAGTTGCCTACCAGTTGGAGTTACCACCCAACCTTTCTCATGTTCATCCTGTATTTCACATCTCCATGCTCAGGAAATACATTCCTGATCCTTCTCATGTGCTACAGCCGGATGTAATAGAGCTGAAAGAAAACCTAACGTTTGAGGAGCAACCTGTAGCCATAGTGGACTACCAAGTGAGGTAGCTAAGATCATAACAGATCCCTATGGTTAAGGTTTTGTGGAGGAGCCAGTCAGTGGAAGAGTGCACCTGGGAGTCAGAGCGGAACATGCGTAGCAAGTACCCTTTTCTATTCAATGTGTAATTCTGTACTTTATTCTACCTTGTGTAAAATTCGAGGACAGATTTTCTGTAAAGGGGGAAGAATGTAACACTCCAAATTTTTAAATTTATTATTTTATGAGTAATATTAATGTTTTATTTTATTTAAATTTTAGAAAATTATTTGAAATTTTTTAGATTTTCGAAATCGGGTTTGATTTCCCAAAAATATAAAACTTTGATGATTTTTAAAAATTAATTTAAAGACCACGTGGCAAAACTAAAAATATATTTGGATTCTATGAATTTTTCTGAGTTTTTTAGAATTTTTTCAGAATTTTTGGGCCTCATTTTCGTTCCTAAGGCAGAGTAAAAATTTAAAATTTTGTATCTTGAATTGGACCGGCCTAATCGAACCAGACAGGATTGGACCGGTCTAATCGGACCGGCCTTTCTTTTCTTCTTTTTCCTTTCCCCGCGCGTCCCGACCTCTCTTCCTCTCTCTCCCATTTTCTCTCTCCTCCCTCCTCCCCATGCCACACCGCTGCCTCCCCACCTCGCTGGCGCACATCCCCAGTGCCTCCCCACGGCCGGCCGACGCTCCAAGAGGCCGAAAAATGCGCGCGAATACCCACCTGCGTGCGTGCGTCATTTCGGCTTCTCGGCCAAAATCTAGCCGATTTGGCCACCGATTGAGCCGGGTCTTGTGTCAAACACCATCTACACCTCGAGAGCTTTCTATAGACACCAAGAACACTAAAATACATTGAGCGGTTTGTCCAATTTTTATCCAGAAAGTTTTAGCCCATTTCGACTTTTGGGCTAGATTTCTCGCAAACCATGAACCTCACAAGAAAATCGAGATTACCAGAGCGCTCCCCTCGTCGAGAGCTTCGCTGCAATATAAATTTCAAAATTTTTCGACACTATTTTTCGGTGGGTCCCATGAAACTTCGTTGTATTTTTCTGAGTATTAAATGAGCATAGAAAATTTTGTAAAAGTTATATACTAACCCCCCGTGTTGTGGGCTTCGTGTAGGTATCTTCAATTCGTGGAAATTCGACGATTGTCCAAGTCTGTGAATTTCAGGCTAGACTGACCGGCTACCGAAAAAGTCTTGGAATTGGGTCGAGATTTTGGCTACCCCACCATTTTCAGACGTCTCGAGCGCATTTCCGAGATCGGAATCGGCATAGGTAAACCCGAACCTTACTTTTTCTTAATTTTTCAGTGCTTGAATGGGATTAAAAATCCATAAAATATTCGTGGTAGCTCAGAAAATTATAATTCTTTTTGCAATAGCTTAGTAATATTTCTAAGGACCGCGGGGCAAAGTTTTAGAATTTATAGAGCTTATGTGGGTAGTTTTTGCAAAAAGGGTCAATTATAAGGACTAAACGGTAATTTTACATATTGTGATTGATGACTGTTTGGATGAGCCCAGGAGGGGCTGTGTGATGTGATTGAGTTGTGGGTGTATAGTTTGTGGATATAGAAGTGTATTTTAAGCCCTTTTGCAGGTTGGGTAGGTCCTAGGTATAAGGGAGACTCTGTCGGATTTTCGATACGACTTAGGACATCTTTGGTCTTTTTCTTCGTTTGTATTGAGTCAAATTTATTAAATGATTGTAATAAAATTGTTAGGTGAGCCAGGACAGCCTTCCTCCTCCACCCAGCCGCCACAGTGACTGCGGTTAAGTCTGTGAGTAAAATATTAATTTTAATTGTAATTTCGATATTATTATATGTTCAAGCATGCCCATGCATCACTTATAAATATGTATCTATGTAGTTAAACACTAGGCCCATTTTATGTTGCATTCATAATTTTTAAAGTGCTATGGATGTTGTTGTGGTAATTTGAAGTAGTGTGCGTGAGTTAGCGTGCGTGTGGTGTGGTGTTGGCTATGGACAGGACGGGTAGACACGGCTTGAGATCTTCGCTAGGACCCGGTCCTTTGGGATAGACACTGCTTGAGTTCTTCGCTGGGACCCCGATTTGGTTTATTAAGCGAAATTCCGAGCTTGAGTTCTTCACTGGCACAGTTTGGATTAAGAGGGCTTTATAGGGGATCAGCTCCCATATACGTATTGTTTGACATTATCGGGTGTGTGAGTGCTCCAAATTACCTTTTTGCTGTTATGATGTGAAAATATTGTCGATGTTGCATTTCACTCTACAGGGTGCATTAGCTTTAGATAGCTATAGAGATTATGGTTAAAATTGATATTTTACTCTCTGAGTCGAACGCTCACTCCTGTTCATTATTTTTCCAGGCCACAAGAGGATTATTGTTGTGGTTAACCTACTTTTCTTTTTCGTAGGTTGTTTATTTATGTTTGTGTAATTCTGTTAACTCCTAGAATTTCTGCATGTGTTAGAAATATTTATTTAATTTGGATTTGTAATATAATTTGCCATGTTAGACCTGTAAACTTATTAAATGCATGTATGTTAGACTGGATGAGGGAGCTGAGCTTCCATTTGGCTTTATGTTATTATGAGTATGTGGAGGGTGAACTGAGCTCTCCAATTGATTATATATTGTGTTTACAAGTCGGGTGAATCAAAAACTCCCCGTTGAAAGGTCCATTTTATGGCCGGACTCTGTCCGGTTGAATTCTTAAAATTGGGTGCAAATGGGCCTTAGAGTTGAGTTGATGAATAGTTAGGCTTACTACGGGCCTCGGGGGCTTTAGGCTGGCCCAGGTCCTAGCGCCGGTCTGGCCCATAGGTTGGGTCGTGACATTATCCATTGGTCCATAAGGTATTTTCTATTATTTCTAAATTTTCCCCTCCACTTTATAATCTATTCATGGTAGTTCTCCAACCTTTTATTTTCCCCTTAATTTATTGATTAATTAACTTTAGTCCTCTAACTCTTAGTGGCCAACTTCCTAGATATAAAAAGGAAGCAAGTGCACACCCACTTAGCTTGCCACTTATGTGAATATTTTTACTTCTTTTCATTTCTTTGACTTATTAATTCATAATTATACCTTAATTGAGTCTTAATTATGAGTTTTACATGGTCCTACACTAATTGAAGTAGTAATCAAACCCAAAATACCGATCTTTAGCCACTTTCTGTGACACCCCTTACCCGTCTACAGTATAGCCGAGTAAAACATGCCACACAGTGTGCCGGAGCACTTCCTTTATTTTATTTTATTACCATTCTTGATTTTATTAATTAAAACGCCTTTTATGTAAAATTCACATAGACAAGTCCTTTAAAAAGAAAATTTGATTAATTTAAATTTTCGCAAATTTTGTCGAAAATTCGGCAGAGTGCCGGTTGTAAATTGGAAAAAGAAAATCTTCTGAACCTATTAAAAATATACTCCTAATATTTTTCAAGTCCACAACTCCAAATATATCATCATTTCTCAACAAATTCTTATCAATTTCACAAACTTTCAATCATTTAATTCACATCATATTCATACTCAAATAATAAATAAATACTCAAATTTTATTTATAAACACAAATTTACAGATAATTACATTAATACAAAATTATATTATAGAAGTTTTAAATAGACATGATAAAATAAAATTTTAATTACAAAGTTTACAAAAATTGCAAAATGCAAAATGTAACCTAGTGTCCTACCCAATGCACTGTAGCTGAGAGGTGACATAGGACACTCGCAGATCTGATCCTCACCTGGACTGGGGTCTACTGGGATCACGCTCTGTATCTCAAGTAACTATGCGTGGCAAAAGCAACGCTCTAAGCAATGCTACTTAGTAGTGCTAATAATAAAATAAAAAGAACTGAAATGAAGTAAACATGCAGAGTGTATGCAGGTTTTCATACGGACCAGTTTCTGATAATTATTTGTAGTATTATTAATTTGGTACTTTTTACATCAATTATTTAATTAAAATTTATCAAGATTTATTTTGATTGCCCAAGTAACCTATACCAGTTGACTGAACTGGATAAATGGGTAAACTAGCACTAGGTACTAAGTACCTCGGGCCGTCACACCATCGGCCACAAAATGTCTCCCGGTGTGAAACAGAACAGCTAATAAGCTATAATAAATATTAGGCACGAGGCCAAATATCACAATAGTGTCAGAATGGCTAAAAGCCATAAAATCACAGAATAACCACTTAAGCCATGAATCACAGAATGGCATGATGCCATGTGCAGTACTGTTATCAAAACCCTATTGGTATGTCAACTTATTCAAACCAATCACACTAGGCCTACTAGGGCATATTACACTTTTAATTATGTAATTCTTTGCAATTGAAGTTTAATTGTTACTATTCATTCTATTAGTCAACTAAAATATTAACTTTTTTATAGATAATAGGTATATTGGTTCTAATATCACCAACATACCACATTTTGTATTCTAAAATTGTTGGCATACCATTTCAAAGCTTAGTGTTGGTTATTTACAATTTTCAGATTTTAAGCACTAATGTTACTATTCCATTGGTCATTTGTACACTAGAAATTTGATAAAATTCTCTTCATGAAAGTTATTCCTTTATGTGTCATCTTTAGTTTTCTTTTTGAATTACTCCATTTAGAGTTTTTTAGCTCAAGATATGGTAATTTTAGCAAGGCTGGCCGGATTGGTATCTACCCAGAATTTCTAGGCAGAATCCCAATCTACCAGCTTGGTGTCCTGATTTTTGGTGGGCAATTTCAATAAGTTATGGTCAGAATTTGAAGTTGTGTTCTTCATAAAAGTTGTCCTAAATTGTCTAATCTTTTTATTGATATAAATTTCAGGTCAATTGGATCTTTCTACACTGAGTTATGACCAAATGAATTAATACTGTTCATTTGGTCATTTTGCCCAGGGTAGAATGTGTGTTACCCGAATTAGGTCAATTTTTAGGGCCACTTAGTTTGGTTTTCTGGGACAAGTTCCTTCATCAAAGTTGTTGCATTTTGTGTCTAGCTTAACTTCTAATTGGCCTTACACTAATTGGAGTTACCTAGCTTGATTTATAATCCTAAGAGCACACTAGACTCAAAGAATCCAGGATGCACACTTAGGGCAGCCTAATCTTTAACCTTAATTAAAGTCACAATTCACTCAAATTCTTGTCCAAACTATACAAAATGATCATTAATTGACCAAGCAAACATCAACAGAGCATCAATTCAAACAACCCTAATTAGCTCCAAACCCTAATTCTCAAAGTTTCCAATTCAAGTTCACATACACCATTTGAGTTATCAAGTTAGATATTCCTATCAAGTTGCTCATTAATCACTTGAATTTAATTGAAATTCACATAACCCTAATCCATGTCAATGCTGCCGAAATTTTGAGGAAGCTTTAACATACCTAATTTACTTTCAATTTCATACTTTCTAACTTTAATTTGATGTTTTAATAAGGAATATAAGAAGAGAGAGAACAAAAGTGGCACTAACCTTGCTAGAGCTAATCTCCAAGCTTGCAAAACCTCACTTTTTCTTCTTCTAATTGCTGCCTAAGTCTTACTCTAGTGGCAAGGATCAAGTTTTGTCACACCTTACCCCTCTGTAAGGAATAACATGATCCCGTAGAATACCTAATGAACTACCGAACTTCACCTACCGATAACTCATTAAGTACCCTACAAGGGATTTTAAAATAATTTTCTTATTTTTGATAAGTGGTGAGAATTTTCTAATAAGTATTTAAAACATTTAGTTAAAATTAAAACTAGTTAATATTTTTGGTCCATTTTATTTTTCCACAAATTTTATAAAAATTTTGACAGAGTTCCCTCTGTATTTTGAGAAAACAGTTTTTCAAATACCTGTAAAAAGCACTTCTAAAAATTTTTCTCAACCGCTACTTTAATTTCACAATCAAACTCAATCAATTTCACAATCATTTCAATAAATTTCTCAAGTTCAAAATTCAACAATCCTCAGCATACTAGCAACACATTTCATTTAAATTAAATAAAATAGTTGTACTCATATTTCATTAGAGACAAAACAATTTATATACATTCTTACAAAATTTACATTAAGAGAGTTTCAAACTACAATATATATTACAACTTTATACAAATTTTATACAAACTGCTCAAGACCCATTTTTACATGTCCATACATTTATGTGCAATATATATACATCAAAAGAAATATTTCTGATTAGGGTATAAATTATACCCAAGACTTCGTGAATGATCCTCAATCTTCAAGACTCGATCTTTGCTCCTCTAGTCTCTAAATCTGCGACAGCAATAAAAGCTATCGCTGAGTACTAGGACTCAGTGGTGCACAACATATTAAAATAATCTTTATGCAGAATATAAATCACATTTATTCAAAATTTAACTAAACATGAGCATTAAACACAAAACACGAATTATGAAATTTTAATGCAAACCAAGTTTATTTCGAAGAATCAAAACACATTTCATAAAATCCACAGTTAGATTATGCCATTCGAAACAAATAGAATCTCAATAGCCAGAGGCTAAAGAGAAAACACATCATAAGGCTAGCTAGCTTAAATATATGGATATCCATTCACATCCTCTTCTACTGGCACACCTCAACACTTCTCCAGAGAAGGAATCAAAATTCGAAACTAATTACCCCCACTAGTCGTGCTAGTGAGGTGTCCAAATATATGGTCATGACACTGTGGTTTCAAAACTTATCTTAACAATTTGCTAAACATTCTCATTTCAAATATACACAATAACTTTCACAATTTAAATCAAACATCATAAGAATGCCATAATTCAATATTTCACATTATTCAAAACAGTATGCAGAAGATAATTATAAAAAGTATACGTTGTGCACAAACCTCAAACGAGTCGCCTGTTGGCCTTGACTCGACTCCTCGGGTTCTGTCCCGGTATTCTTTTCCACTGAAACACACAATTTTACAGTGTTTCAGTACCATAACTTTATAACATCCCCACTGTACATATTTTGTACGTTCTATTGCTCCAGTAGTCAAATAACAGTCCAGGCAAGTCAGTATGTCTGGAACTACACTTCGGTGATAGTAAACAGACATATAATGATGAAATAAATAAAAAGAAAATACAAGAAAAATCAAACAAAAATGAAAGAGAGAAAATGATGCTAAGTTAAACGAGCCGGCACCACAGCGATAGGTGACCGCACCGGGAAGGCCGTTGCCGACCCCAGGACCGCGGGGAACCCTTTGAATTTAATTTTGAGACATAAATAAAGGTTTATTGAAATGTAATTGACACTAGAAATATCAAAGAAAAAAATTAATAGATTAGTACAAAGAAAAATGAAAAATCGAGAAACAGACAAAAATCGGTATTACCGAAAAATCGGGAATGTAACCTGAAGTGGGGTATTTTGGTCATTTGACACATAGTGTTGCCTTTTGAACTCAATGTCCATTAAAAGTAAATGATATTACACTTTAGAAATGTCATGAAAAATTAAATGGTGATACATTATGTAAATAGTGAAATAATTGAGCTAAAGGTGCAATTAATGAAAGTTTAACTAATTAAACAATTAGTTTAGACATAGTGCTCCACTAACTCAATCCTTGGGACATTATCTAAGCCATTAGTGGGCAGAAACCACTTCTTCTTCACCAAAACACAAACCAGCCGAATTTCCACCATAGGAGGACTCCATTGCCGCACTTTGCTCCACCTCCATGCAAGCATGTTCTAGCCATCCTTTCCACTTCCTTCCTTCATTAAAGCTTGCATACTCACCTTGGGGAAGATATTGGCAGCAAGAAAAACAAGATTTGGTGAAGTTTGAAGGAAGCTTTCAAGTGGTAAGTGTCCAAAACCTCTCCCTTGCTTTAGTAAAGCTTGTGTTTAGGTTGAGGTGAGTGTTTTGGTGAAGAGAAATGAAAGAAATAGTGAGAAATGGACTTGTCCATTTTTGGCAGCCATGAACCCTTGTTGAGCTTGAGTTATTTTTACTTCTAATGAATGAAAATGAAGGTTGATTAATTCAAATGAAAGTTGTAGTAAGTTTGTGCATAAGTATGTGCATGTAGTGTTTAGATTAAAGGTGTGAAATGGAATCTTGATGCCTTGAGCAAACTGCCATGTTTGGCAGCTCCTAATAGCATGAAATTATGTGTGAACATGTGGTTATTAATGACATATGTTAATGTTAAATTGTGGGCAGCAAGTGTAAGTGATATTGAAGTATGAATATGTTGAAGTATATGTGTAATATTAACATTGAAGTATGTTGAATTTGGGTGGATGTAAATATTGAAGTTTAATGGTGTATTGTGTGCCTTGTGGACTTGAGTATTCTGCCCAGAATTTTTGCTGGAATTGTGTACAATATATGTATGGAAGTGTTTTTGATTGAATATTGTAGTAATGAGGAGGAGAAGGAACATCAAATTGGGAGTGTATGTGCTTTGTGCAGGTTGTGTATTGGAGGCAGCACCTAATTTAGGCCATAAGTACCAAACTATGAACCCAATTGGTATGAGGTCAATATGGGGTGAAACCAGACACCAAATAGGCCAACTTTCATATAGAAATGTTGCCAAAATTCTGCCTAGAAACTGACCTTAAAAAGTGACCAAATCCGGATTAGTGCATTTAAGGCCTGAAAACTGACCATTTGGGCAGCAGTTAGTTTTTAGGCCATAACTCACTCAAACCAGGTCCAATTGACCTGAAATTTTGACCATGAATAGTTAAGACCTATATCTACAAGTCCTATGAAGACACCAAAGCCCAGAAATGAGCAGAACCAAGTCAAATGGCTTACACAAATTCGGGCACAAAAACTGCCGAACCAAAAGTGACCTAAAAATTGACCAAATTGTGCACTAAAAGTGCAATCTGTCTAGCTTTAGCAAATTGACCATATCTTAGTCTACACAACTCAGAATGACCTGAAATTTTGCCCCGCGTGCAATAAGACATAGAGCTACAATTTTGCTTCTTTGACCAGAAGCTAAAAACCAAGGGAAATAGGACTTTAAGCTAGACCAATCTAGCACACAAAAATTGAGAATTTGACATTTTGCATACAGTGATGCTTGAAGCATTTTGGCAATGAATGCCAACTTGTAAAAATGGTAAATTGCACTATATTGGCAGCATAGTGAGATATAAATTTTGACATATTGATGCTAGAAACAACTTACCCATATTACCAAAAAAAAAAAAAAAGGTCAACATATGCATTGACTTGTGAATTATATAATAATTAGTAAACTCCAAAAATTGAAGAATTAAACAATTAATTTATAATGTGCCCTAGTTTGCCTAGTTGACTAGTATGGATAGGTTGGCATGCCAATAGGATTCTGACAGCTGTTCTGTAAATGGCTTCATGCCATACTGTGTTTTTATGGTTTATTATGCCGCACTGTGACTTTAATAGCCTACGGCTATACATATTGTGTATTTATTTTTGGCTTATCGCCAGATTGACTATATGGCTTTTTAGCCACGCTATTTGCACACCGGGAGACACTTTGTGACCGATGGTGTGACTGCCCGAGATACTAGGTACCCAGTGCTAGTATATCCATTTATCCAGTCTGGTCAGTACATAGGCTACACGGGCAGTAATTCAAGTACTATTAAATTCAAATACCTAAATCCAATCTACTGACATACAGCACCACCAAAAATTTGTAAACACTTTATTTACTTTATTTTAGTATATATTTCTTTATATTTGGCACCACTAAGCAAAATTGCTTAGCGCGTTACTTTTGTAACGCGTAGGTATTGGAGATACAGCTGGGGAGCCCAGCAGACCTACGACCGGGTGAGACATCAGATCTGCACAGGAGTCCAGAGTCATCTGCACTGCATTACATACATGGTAGGACTTAGGATATCTTGTATTTTGTACTTTTGTTGTATATTTGAAATTCAACCCTGTATTTTATAATGTTATGCAAGCTCTAAGGTTTGTAATATTTTGTACATATTAAATAACATGGAAATTTTCTGTATATATTTAAATTATTATGGACTGTATTATGGAACTGTAAAAGTCTATTGACTTTACTGAGAAATAGAGACTGTGAAATATTTGAGATTTTGATATCATAATATTAAACTGTTTTCAACAGGTTTGGAAGGATAGTTTGTCCTAAATATAAACGGCACCTTGCCAAATTTTTATTACCAGTCTTGAAACACTGATTTTAACAAAGTATGACAATAGTATCAACATGATATGAATATTACATAAATGACTTCTTAAAATCAAATTGAGTTTAAGAAATGAGATAATCACAGACTAGGTGTTTCGTCACGCCGTGTAGCATGCCTTGCTCGGCTATACTGTAGACGGGTGAGGGGTGTTACATTTAGTGGTATCAGAGCACGGTTTAGGCTTTTCTGGACCTAGATAGATTGCACATCATGCATTGCATTGTAAGTGTTAAGATGACTCTAATGCAGATCTTTTGATTTGTTTTGTTATTTTGATCAGAATATGGACTCCACATCGCAGAGAGCGGTCGATGAGGAAGTGGAAAGTCATGCTCCATTTATGACTGAACCAGGAGACAGGAGCGAACCTGTCCCACCAGTACCAAATGCATCAGCCACATTTCAGCAAATGGCTGAGTTCTTTAGACAGATGGCACGAGTTATGCCACCACCACCACCTCCACATCAAAAATCTCATATGGAGAGACTCAGAAAGTTTGGAGCAGTGGACTTTCTGGGCAAAAGAGAAGATGATTCTGTCACAGCTGAAAACTGGTTGGACAGAACTAGAAGAGTCTTGAAATAACTTCATTGTACTCCAGAGTAGAATTTGGAAGCTGCTGTATCACTACTGCAGGATGATGCATACCAGTGGTGGGATACAGTAACTAGTGAGGTGCCACCAGAACAGATAACTTGGGATTTCTTTCTCACTGAGTTCAGAAAGAAGTATGTGGGTAGTGTATACTTGGAAGAGAAGAGAAGGGAGTTTATTACCCTACGCCAAAGACAGCTGACAGTGGCTGAATATGAAAGAGAATTTGTCAAACTGAGCCGCTATGGGCGGGAAATAGTCCCTAATGAGGCAGAGAGGTGCAAGAGATTTGAGGAAGGACTCAATGATAACATTAAAGTAATGATTACAGCCTTGGGGATTACAGAGTTTGCCAAGTTAGTGGAAGCTGCACTGAAGGTTGAAAAAGTTAGAATGAATGAGCAGAATAGAAGGGACAGACAGCAGAAAAGAGGTCAGGGTCAAACCGGTACATCTTCTGCCCCTAGTAAGAAATTCAGAGGTTCGCCTACTCAGAGTTTCAGTAGAGCACCAAGTCAGGCTCAGTCACAGAGGCCCAAATCTCAGTTTGCACCAAGGAGAGGCCAGTCCACCCCTTCAATGGCTAGCTCTCCAGGGACAGGGTACAGGGGACCAATCCCAACGGTATCTGTTGCTTGCCCACATTGCCAAAAATGGCATAAGGGTGAATGTTGGAGGATGACAGGTGCTTGTTTACAGTGTGGATCTACAGACCACCTAGTCCGAGATTGTCCACGCAGAACTACTACATCCACTCTGGTATCAACTGATAGGCCTGCCCCTCCAGCTTTAAGGGGTAGAAGGCCGGGTAAAAGTGGCGAGGTACTTCACGAAACACGTGTCAGTGCGTGGAGAGAGCAGAAGGCAGAAAACTAGCCAAAGCCTATGCTATAAGGGCACAGGAGGAACAGGATGCTCCAGATGTTATCAAGGGTACGTTCCTCCTTTATAATACTTCTGTGCATGCATTAGTGGATCCTGGATCTACTCATTCATATATTTGTATCAAGCTGCCCGTAGAAAAGGGAATACCAGTGGAGGAAAGTGACCAAGACATCCTAGTCACAAATCCGCTAGGCCACAGTGTGGTAGTAAACAAGGTGTATAAGGGCTGTCCATTGAAGATTCAAGGGAAAGAGTTCTTAGCAGACTTCATCGAACTGCCTTTCCATGAGTTTGATGTGATTTTGGGAATGGACTGGTTATCCCATCATCAGGCAATAGTAGATTGTAAATTGAAGAGAATCTCTCTGAAAATTGCTGAGAACGAAGAAATAATAGTTGTGGGTGAAAGGACAGATTTCTTGTCCAATGTCATCGCAGCTACAGTTGCAAGGAGATGGCTGAGAAAAGGGTGTGAAGCCTATCTGGCACACGTGGTTGACACTAGGCAGGGTAAACTTGACTTGTCTGACATACCCACAGATGAGGATTTCTCCGAGGTATTTCTGAGGAATCGCCTAGTTTGCCACGAAAGGGAAGTTGAATTTGCTATTGAGATTATGCCGAGTAGCTCAATTTTAATTGCTCCATATAGGATGGCTTTCTTTGAATTGAAAGAGTTAAAAATCCAGCTACAAGAATTACTAGACAAGGGGTTCATACGCCCCAGTGTGTCACCGTGGGGAACTCCGGTACTGTTTGTAAAGAAGAAAGATGGGACACTGAGGTTATGTGTTGACTACTGGCGATTAAACAGTATGATGAAGAACAAGTATCCGTTGCCTAGGATTGATGATCTGTTTGATCAGTTGAAGGGAGCCGGTGTGTTTTCTAAGATTGATCTCAGATCAGGGTATCATCAGCTAAGGGTTAAGGATGCAGATGTGCCTAAGACTGCATTTAGAACCTGGTATGGGCATTATGAATTCCTAGTGATGCCATTTGGGTTAACAAACGCTCCAGCAGCATTCATGGACCTTATGAACCATATCTTCCATCTATACTTAGATCGGTTCGTAGTGGTCTTCATTGATGACATCCTGGTGTATTCCAAGGATAAAGCAGAACATGATGAGCATTTGAGAATTGTTCTGCAGACTCTAAAAGAGAAGAAATTGTATGCTAAATTGTCCAAGTGTGAGTTCTGGTTGAATGAGATTGCATTCCTTGGACATGTAGTATCAGCTGAAGGGATTAGAGTGGATCCCAAGAAGATTGAAGCAGTGATGGAATGGAAGCCTCCCAGAAATACAACTGAGATCAGAAGTTTCTTGGGGTTAGCTGGATATTATAGAAGATTTATAAAGGGATTTTCCCTGATAGCTGCTCCAATGACTAAATTACTGCACAAGAATATGAAATTTGACTGGAATGACAAGTGTCAAGCCAGTTTTGAGAGACTGAAGGCTATGTTGACAGAGGCACCAGTGTTAACACAGCCAATGTCTGGAAAAGACTTTGTAGTCTACAGTGATGCCTCACACAATGGATTAGGGTGTGTACTCATGCAAGAAGGGAAAGTGGTCGCATATGCTTCCAGGCAGTTAAGGCCACATGAAAAGAATTACCCTACTCATGATTTAGAGTTAGCAGCAATTATCTTCGCATTGAAGATATGGAGGCATTACTTGTATGGAGAAAAATGCTACATATACACAAACCATAAGAATCTGAAGTATCTGCCAACCCAGAAGGAACTTAATTTGAGACAGAGGCGATGGATTGAATTCCTGAAAGATTATGATTGTGTGATTGACTATCACCCTGGGAAGGCAAATGTAGTCGCTGATGCTTTAAGCAGAAAATCTATTGTAGCATTAAGATCTCTGAATGCCCAACTATCCTTAACTCATGATGGAGTTATTTTGGCTGAGTTGCAAGTGAAGCCAAATCATTCAACAGATCTGAGGATGGGTAGAAGACAGATTGGAAATTAATGGCTGTTATGGGCAAAATCACTGAGGGGAAGGAAACTGAATATGAAGTGAAAGAAAATGGGTGCCTGTACTATAAAGATAGAGTATGTGTACTAGATAATAAAGAGTTGAAAACCAGTATTCTGAAAGAAGCACATAACAGTGTGTATGCTATGCACCCAGGAAGTACAAAAATGTACCATGACCTAAAACTCCAATACTGGTGGCCAGGTATGAAGAAGGACATAGTTGACCATGTAACTAGATGCTTGACCTGTCAACAAGTCAAAGCAGAACATCAAGTTCCATCAGTTTTGTTGCAGCCCATAAACATACCTGAATGGAAATGGGACCGAGTCACTATGGACTTTGTCAGTGGTCTACCTCTCACTCAGAAGAAGCATGATGCAGTATGGGTGATTGTGGATAGGTTAACTAAATCAGCACATTTTCTGCCAGTCAGAACTGACTACTCACTGGAAAAGCTAGCAGAATTGTACATCAGTGAGATAGTTAGACTACATGGAATTCCACTTTCCATTATATCTAATAGAGACCCGAGGTTTACATCTAGATTTTGGAAGAAATTACAAGAATCCTTGGGCACACAACTCCATTTTAGTACGGCTTTTCATCCTCAGACGGATGGACAGTTATAAAGAATAATCCAGGTCCTCGAGGATATGCTGAGAAGTTGTGTTATTGAGTTTGAGGGAAGTTGGGACAGATACCTTCCACTGGCAGAATTTGCATATAACAATAGTTATCAAGCTAGCATACAAATGGCACCCTATGAAGCACTGTATGGGAGAAAATGCAGAACACCTGTATGTTGGGCTGAATTGGGTGAAGATAAGCTAGTGGGGCCAGACCTGATAAAACAGACAGAGGAAAAGGTGAAACTGATAAAGGCCAATTTGAAAGTTGCCTCAGACCGACAGAAATCTATGTTGACTTGAGGAGAAAAGACATTGAGTATGAAGTTGGCGAGAAGGTATTTCTCAAAGTATCATCAAGGAAGAAAGTGTTGAGATTCGGGAAAAAGGGAAAACTAAGCCCTAGGTTTATTGGCCCATATGAAGTTATTGAACGTGTGGGACCAGTAGCCTATCGATTTGCCTTACCACCTGAGCTGGACAAGATACATAATGTGTTCCATGTCTCGATGCTCAGAAGATACAGATCAGATCCTTCACATGTCATCTCAGCAGAAGAAATTGTGGTACAACCTGACCTAACATATGAAGAAGAACCAATTAAAATCTTGGCACGAGAGGTAAAACAGCTCAGAAATAAGACAATTCCACTAGTGAAAATCCTATGGAGACACCACAACACGGAAGAGGCAACATGGGAGAGCGAGGAGACAATGAGACAATAGGTTCCCTCAGCTCTTCGCATGAGGTAAATTTCGAGAACGAAATTTTTATTTAGAGGGGAAGAGTTGTAACATCCCCACTATACATATTTTGTACGTTCTATTGCTCCAGTAATCAAATAACAGTCCAAGCAAGTCAGTATGTCTGGAACTACACTTCGGTGATAGTAAACAGACATATAATGATGAAATAAATAAAAAGAAAATACAAGAAAAATCAAACAAAAATGAAAGAGAGAAAATGATGCTAAGTTAAATGAGCCGGCACCACAACAATGGGTAACCGCACCGGGAAGGCCGTTGCCGACCCCAGGACCGCGGGGAACCCTCTGAATTTAATTTTGAGACATAAATAAAGGTTTATTGAAATGTAATTGACACTAGAAATATCAAAGAAAAAAATTAATAGATTAGTACAAAGAAAAATGAAAAATCGAGAAACAGACAAAAATCGGTATTACCGAAAAATCGGGAATGTAACCTGAAGTGGGGTATTTTGGTCATTTGACACATAGTGTTGCCTTTTGACCTCAATGTCCATTAAAAATAAATGATATTACACTTTAGAAATGTCATGAAAAATTAAATGGTGATACATTATGTAAATAGTGAAATAATTGAGCTAAAGGTGCAATTAATGAAAGTTTAACTAATTAAACAATTAGTTTAGACTTAGTGCTCCACTAACTCAATCCTTGGGACATTATCTAAGCCATTAGTGGGCAGAAACCACTTCTTCTTCACCAAAACACAAACCAGCCGAATTTCCACCATGGGAGGACTCCATTGCCGCACCTTGCTCCACCTCCATGCAAGCATGTTCTAGCCATCCTTTCCACTTCCTTCCTTCATTAAAGCTTGCACACTCACCTTGGAGAAGATATTGGCAGCAAGAAAAACAAGATTTGGTGAAGTTTGAAGGAAGCTTTCAAGTGGTAAGTCTCCAAAACCTCTCCCTTGCTTTAGTAAAGCTTGTGTTTAGGTTGAGGTGAGTGTTTTGGTGAAGAGAAATGAAAGAAATAGTGAGAAATGGACTTGTCCATTTTTGGCAGCCATGAACCCTTGTTGAGCTTGAGTTATTTTTACTTCTAATGAATGAAAATGAAGGTTGATTAATTCAAATGAAAGTTGTAGTAAGTTTGTGCATAAGTATGTGCATGTAGTGTTTAGATTAAAGGTGTGAAATGGAACCTTGATGCCTTGAGCAAAATGCCATGTTTGGCAGCTCCTAATAGCATGAAATTATGTGTGAACATGTGGTTATTAATGACATATGTTAATGTTAAATTGTGGGCAGCAAGTGTAAGTGATATTGAAGTATGAATATGTTGAAGTATATGTGTAATATTAACATTGAAGTATGTTGAATTTGGGTGGATGTAAATATTGAAGTTTAATGGTGTATTGTGTGCCTTGTGGACTTGAGTATTCTGCCCAGAATTTTTGCTGGAATTGTGTACAATATATGTATGGAAGTGTTTTTGATTGAATATTGTAGTAATGAGGAGGAGAAGGAACATCAAATTGGGAGTGTATGTGCTTTGTGCAGGTTGTGTATTGGAGGCAGCACCTAATTTAGGCCATAAGTACCAAACTGTGAACCCAATTGGTATGAGGTCAATATGGGGTGAAACTAGACACCAAATAGGCCAACTTTCATATAGAAATGTTGCCAAAATTCTGCCTAGAAACTGACCTTAAAAAGTGACCAAATCCGGATTAGTGCATTTAAGGCCTGAAAACTGACCATTTGGGCAGCAGTTAGTTTTTAGGCCATAACTCACTCAAACCAGGTCCAATTGACCTGAAATTTTGACCATGAATAGTTAAGACCTATATATACAAGTCTTATGAAGACACCAAAGCCCAGAAATGAGCAGAACCAAGTCAAATGGCTTGCACAAATTCGGGCACAAAAACTGCCGAACCAAAAGTGACCTAAAAATTGACCAAATTGTGCACTAAAAGTGCAATCTGTCCAGCTTTAACAAATTGACCATATCTTGGTCTACACAACTCAGAATGACCTGAAATTTTGCCCCGCGTGCAATAAGACATAGAGCTACAATTTTGCTTCTTTGACCAGAAGCTAAAAACCAAGGGAAATAGGATTTTAAGCTAGACCAATCTAGCACACAAAAATTGAGAATTTGACATTTTGCATACAGTAATGCTTGAAGCATTTTGGCAATGAATACCAACTTGTAAAAATGGTAAATTGCACTATATTGGCAGCATATTGAGATATAAATTTTGACATATTAATGCTAGAAACAACTTACCCATATTACCAAAAAAAAAAAACAAAAGGTCAACATATGCATTGACTTGTGAATTATATAATAGTTAGTAAACTCCAAAAATTGAAGAATTAAACAATTAATTTATAATGTGCCCTAGTTTGCCTAGTTGACTAGTATGGATAGGTTGGCATGCCAATAGGATTCTGACAGCTATTCTGTAAATGGCTTCATGCCATACTATATTTTTACGATTTATTATGCCGCACTGTGACTTTAATAGCCTACGGCTCTACATATTGTGTATTTATTTTTGGCTTATCGCCAGATTGACTATATGGCTTTTTAGCCACGCTATTTGCACACCGGGAGACACTTTGTGACCGATGGTGTGACTGTCCGAGGTACTAGGTACCCAGTGCTAGTATATCCGTTTATCCAGTCTTGTCAGTATATAGGCTACACGGGCAGTAATTCAAGTACTATTAAATTCAAATACCTAAATCCAATCTACTGACATACAGCACCACCAAAAATTTGTAAACACTTTATTTACTTTATTTTAGTATATATTTCTTTATATTTGGCACCACTAAGCAAAAGTGCTTAGCGCGTTACTTTTGTAACGCGTAGGTATTGGAGATACAGCTGGGGAGCCCAGCAGACTTACGACCGGGTGAGACATCAGATCTGCACAGTAGTCCAGAGTCATCTGCACTGCATTGCATACATGGTAGGACTTAGGACATCTTGTATTTTGTACTTTTATTGTATATTTGAAATTCAGCCCTGTATTTTATAATGTTATGAAAGCTCTAAGGTTTGTAATATTTTGTACATATTAAATAACATGGAAATTTTCTGTATATATTTAAATTATTATGGACTGTATTATGGAACTGTTTAATGACTGTAAAAGTCTATTGACTTTACTGAGAAATAGAGACTGTGAAATATTTGAGATTTTGATATCATAATATTAAACTGTTTTCAATAGGTTTGGAAGGACAGTTTGTCCTAAATATAGATGGCACCTTGCCAAATTTTTATTACCAGTCTTGAAACACTGATTTTAACAAAGTATGACAATAGTATCAACATGATATGAATATTACATAAATGACTTCTTAAAATCAAATTGAGTTCAAGAAATGAGATAATCACAGACTAGGTGTTCCGGCACGCCGTGTAGCATGCCTTGCTTGGCTATACTGTAGATTGGTGAGGGGTGTTACAAACTTAGCATAAATCCAATAATAAATTTAACTTCACTTTTACCTAGCTCTAACGTGCTAAATTCGACATTCTTGAAATTTTGTGTTTCGAGTTACTATTCACTGCACTATTCAAGTCAAATTATTGACTTTCTAAGGTTTAATAGGTATGGGAATTCCAACTTCACCCACATACCACATTTTGGTCACTAAACTTGTTGGTTTTGGTCATTTTCTCGAAACTTAGGCTTTTTAGGAAAAATTGCCAAATTTTCAATTTTGGTGTCCCTAATTGTACTATTTCATTGGTCAGTTTACTGTTGGAATTTGGCAAAACTTTCTTCATAGAAAATGTTCCTTATTGTCTTAAGTTTATTCTCCTTTTTGAATCACCCCAATTGGAGTTTTTTAGCTCAAGTTATAAGCAAATTATGTTTACTGTTCATGCTGCAGAATTTTATTCTGGTAGATTATTGATTCCAACTTCGTTAAGCAATTTGGTCAAGTTAGGTCCATAATTTGGTCTAATTTTCTTCATATGAAGTGTTCTACTATGTCTTAGGTTTCCATTGGTTCAAGAATCGCCTAAATTGGAGTTTTCTCGAGAGAATTATAGCCATTGAAACTTTACTGTTCATATGGCAATCTGCAGTTCTGCAGATTCAGGTCACCAATTTTGCTCGGTATTTTGATTGGGTTAATGGCATAATTTGGGTTGGTGTTCTTCATAAAAGTTTTAGATATATATCTTATCTAATTACTGGTAAAATTTCAGGTCATTTTGACCTTCCTAGCTCGAGTTATGACCAAATGAAACACTGTTCATTTGGTCAGTTTGTGCAGAGGCAGCCTGCGATTTTCCGACTTCGGCCACTTTGTTCACTAGGTTTTAGTCACTTTTTGGGCAGGCTTCCTAAATGAAAATTGTGTCATTTAGTGCCTATTTTCATCCCCAATTGGTCTCATATCCATTGGACTTATAAAATTTCATTTTTGGTCCCTCAAAGGAGATTTTGGTCATGCTGCCAGCACATGACCTTATCCAATCCGAATTGGCTTTTAATTCCCACACTTCTAACACACCTCATTTGGTCACAAATGACCATTTTTCACTTCATATTAGGTCAAAGACACCATTTACAAATTTCTCCAAATTTTTTCCTCAAAACCCTAGGTCTCAAACCCTAACTTCCATGTTTAACTCACTTGTTGAATTCTAATTGCATACTTAGAAGTTATACACTCATTCACACTTAACTAATTCATAATTTGTATCAAAATTATCCATCCTCAAACCTAAACCCTAGCTGCCCACATTTATATTTGGTCCACCATGCTTGATTTTATTCACTTATTTGTTGCTTACAAATGTAACTTAGCTACTTAAACATAAATTCAAAGAGAGAATGAAGGAAGAGTACCAACCTTAAGTGAGCAGAATTTTTAGCTCCAATTCTTCAATTTTCCTCCTCTTTTCTTCTTTCTTTCTTGTTAAATTTCTTTCTCAATAGGTTTGCCAAGATCCAAGAACAAGTTTTATTTAGGAAAATTGTGGGATTTATGGGGTTGATTCAAGCTTTAAAAGCTTGAAATTAAGTAGCCATGGAGGATTTAGTGAGAAAAGGGAGAGGGATGAGAAGCTACGGGAAAGAGAGAAAAAAAAGAAGAAGAAGAAGATAAAATTTGGCTTTTCAATTTTGTTTTTATTCTTTAATTTGACTTAGTCAATTAGTTAATTAAATTAAAATTAATTATGAAGTCATAGTTGCATCATCATGATGATGTCATCACCTTTTTAACTTTTCTTTTTCTTTTTTTTTTCTATTAGTTCTTTAATTTAATTCTCGATTCCAAAATTTTCTTTTCTCCGATTTTATTTGACAGTTAGGTCAGGAGTCAGCTCTCGGGGTCAATTGTCCAAATTGCCCATCGCCGGTTCAACCCGGTTTGCAAATAATTCCATATTTCTTCCAGCTCTCTGACCTAAATATTTGACTGGCTTAACAGTTCTTTTTTGTGATTTTCTTTTTTCCACTGTGTTTATAAGGGTCCTAAGGACTGCAGCGTCACTTTTTAGGGTTCGAAATTTGAGTTTAAAATGACTTCGCAGTTATTCCCGAGAAGGTCACCCATCGTTGTGACTCTCAGCTCGTTTAACTTCTTCTGTTCTATTTTTCTTATTTATACTCAACTAATTGAACATTACTAATTATTTGTGTTTATGGCTTCTCTAGTTGTCTTAAGTGTGGTTCTAATCTCCTTAATTGTCCGGACCGACACCGGTCACCGGAACAGTGAAATATACCTGGCTATACAAATAGGGGTGTTACAATTCTCCCCCCTTAAATAAATTTCGTCTCGAAATTTTACCTGGTATCAATCTCTGAACAGCTGTGGGTGTTGTCTACTCATGTCCTCCTCTCGTTCCCAAGTAGCCTCCTGGCCCGAATGATGATTCCACAGCACTTTCACCAACGATATCTGCTTGTTCCGTAGCTGCTTCACCTCATAAGCTAGAATCCCTATGGGTTCTTCTTCATATGTGAGGTCTGGATTCACTTCAATTTCCTCTACTTGTAGTACATGAGATGGGTCTGATCGGTACCTCCTCAACATAGACACATGGAAGATATTATGTATCTTCTCCAACTCTGGAGGTAGTGCCAACTGATATGCCAAAGGACCCACCCTTTCCAGAACCTCATATGGCCCAATGAAACGAGGACTCAGTTTTCCCTTTCTGCCAAATCTCATAATTCTCTTCCAAGGAGAAACCTTGAGGAAAACTTTCTCACCCACTGCATACTCAATATCCCTTCTTTTCAGATCAATGTAGGACTTCTGACAGTCTGATGCAGTCTTAAGTCGATCTCGAATCACCCTGATTTTCTCTTCAGTTTGTTGAACAATTTCGGGTCCAATCATCTTTCTTTCACCCACGTCATCCCAACACAACGGGGTTCTACATTTTCTGCCATACAAAGCTTCATACGGAGGCATGCCAATGCTTGATTGATAGCTGTTGTTATAAGCAAACTCAATCAAAGGCAAGTGTGTATCCCAACTGCCCTCAAACTCAATCACACAAGCCCGTAGCATATCCTCCAAGATCTGAATTACCCTCTCAGATTGGCCATCTGTCTGTGGGTGGAATGCAGTACTAAAATTCAATCTAGTTCCTAGGGCTCTCTGAAGACTACCCCAGAGTCTAGAAGTGAACCTAGGATCTCTGTCTGATACGATGGATACTGGCACTCCATGCAGTCTTACAATCTCATTAATGTACAACTTGGCCAATCTTTCTAAACTGTAGTCCATCCGGACTGGCAAAAAATGAACAGACTTGGTCAGTCTGTCAACAATGATCCATACTGCATCATGACTCTTCTGTGTCCTCGGAAGTCCCATTACAAAATCCATTGTTATTCTTTCCCATTTCCATTTTGGTACTGGTAGTGGATGTAACAACCCAGTGGGTACTTGATGCTCTGCCTTCACTTGCTGACAAGTTAGGCATTTGGATACAAACTCTGCCACATCTCTTTTCATACCCATCCACCAGTAATGCTCCTTTAGCCTTCTATACATTTTTGTGCCACCAGGGTGCATGGCAAAAGGAGACTCATGTGCTTCCTTCAAAATGATCTTCCTCAATTCAACATCATTAGGAATACATATTCTGCCCTGGTGTAGCAGTAGACCATCATCTCTGATTGAGAATTCTGGTTTCTTGCCCTGCCGAACTTCTTCCAACAGCTTCTGATACTTCTGATCATTCTGAGCAGCCATTCTAATATGATCAATCAACACTGGCTGTACATGCCATGCAACTGCTGTCTGCCTATCATCATTAATCTCTAAGCTGGCATGTAATGATCTCAACTCATGTACCAAAGACAAAGGAGTAACCCGTAGACTTTCCATAGTCTTGCGACTTAAAGCGTCAGCCACAACATTAGCTTTCCCTGGCTGATAGTCTATCAGACAATCATAGTCTATTATCAACTCTAACCATCTCATCTGTCTCAAATTCAGCTCTTTCTGGGTGCCCAAATACTTTAAACTCTTATGATCTGTGTAGATATAACACTTTTCCCCATACAAATAGTGTCTCCAGATCTTAAGAGCAAACACAATAGTTGCAAGCTCCAAATCATGTGTTGGATAATTCCTCTCATGCGGTTTTAGTTGGCGTGATACATAGGCAATGACATTTCAATCTTGCATCAATACACAGCCTAACCCATTGTGAGAAGCATCACTATATACTGTATATTCTTTACCCGGAGTAGGTAAAGTAAGGACTGGAGCTTCAGTTAAACATTTCTTCAATTCATCAAAACTCTGTTGGCATTTATCCGTCCACTGAAATTTCACATCTTTTTGAAGTAGCTTGGTCATTGGAGATGCCAACATGGAGAATCCTTTCACAAACCGACGGTAGTATCTAGCTAAACCCAGAAAACTGTGAATCTCTGTGACATTTCTGGGTGGCCTCCAATTAAGGACAGCTTCTATCTTACTCGGATCTACCTTGATGCCCTCTTCTGATACTATGTGCCCCAAAAAGGATATCTCCTTCAGCCAAAATTCACATTTCGACAATTTGGCATATAGCTGTTTCTCCCTCAAAGTCTGCAGTACAATTCGCAGATGTCTATCATGCTCTTCTGCATTCCACGAATAGACCAATATATCATCTATGAATACCACAACAAACTGGTCGAGGTATGGTCTGAAGATAGTGTTCATCAGATCCATAAAAGCAGCCGGAGAATTAGTTAACCCGAATGGCATAACCAAAAACTCATAATGGCCATAACGGGTTCTGAAGGCAGTTTTAGCAATACTCTGCTCTTGTACTTTCAACTGATAATATGTAACACCCTCCTTGTAGCAACTCCGTACATTCTACTGTTCTGCTGACCAGTGTCGGTCCAGACAGCTAGAACGTCTGAAAAAATAATTAAACTAAAGTGAGGAACCATAATTAGCTCAAATATTAATAAGAAAAATTTAGGAAAAATTTTAGAAATAAAATACAATCAAGTTAAATGAGCCGGTGCCCTAGCGATGGGTAACCTAGTGGGAAGTTGCGGTTCTCGCAACTAGGAGCCCTAGACCCGGGGAAAAATTCATAAAATAATTTTTGAGACACCAGAGAAGGGTCATTGAGGTTCCTACGGCATTAGAATGCCAAGAAAATATTTAGAAAATTTTTTCAATCGGTACAGACAATTTTGGCCCGTTAAGCCAAACGGAGGGCAGTTTGGTCATTTCGCCTTCAGAGGTGATTTTTGGCCGACTTGTCCAGTTAAGTAAATAATTATTATGACATAAAATGTGAATAAATATTACTAAAAATTAAATTGAAAATGAGTAGCAAAGAAAAGAAAAAAAATGAATTAAAATTGCAATTTTGACCTCATGCTTATGTCACTAAGCACTCTCACCCAATCACATTGTGACATATGTCCATAAACCATTTAAAATGAGTAAAATGGACAGAAAAATTGAAGAAACAATCTGCTTCTTCTTCCTTCTTCCAGCGTCACTCACTTCCCACACCCTTCCACCATTAAAAACTCCACCCAAGCTTCCAAATCTCTACCAAACCACCTCAAAACCTTGTCCTCCCTTCACTAAAAATTTCCCTTACCACTAGAGCAAGACTTGGGCAGCAATTAGAAGAAGAGAAAGTGGAAGAAAGTGAGGTGTGAACAAGCTTCGAAAATCACCAAAGAGGTTAGTGCCATATTCTTTGCTTTTACATCTTTCTAATCATGAATTTGAGCTAAGTTAAGTTGAAGATTTGATAAAAATTGAATTAATGAAGCATGGTTATGTTCCATGAAATTTTGGCAGCCTTGACATGAGTTAGAGTTAGGAGAATTCTTTGGTTTAAAGTGATATATTAGCTGCCCCTCTTATAAATTATATGATTAGTATAGCAAATTAGGAGTAAGATGCATGAATTGGAGGCTTGGTCAATTAGGGTTAGGGTTTTGAAATTTAATTTTGGTGGTGAATGAAAATGGACATAAACTAGAGTTTTAATGGTCAATTACTGATCATTTGGTTATTGGTAAACAAGAAATGAAGTGTGTTTAGTGATGGGATTTAGGTTTAGTGTGGCTGCCCTAGGTGACCTGCAGAATTGGACATGAGTCCAGCAGGTTTGGGCAGCCATAACTTGAATTGTAGAGGTTCAATTGGTGTTTGGCTAATTGTACATGAAACTAGACACAAAATGGCACAACTTTGGTGAAGAAACCATGCCCATAAGACCAAACCAAGTGGACCAAAACCTTGCTCCAATCCAGGTGACCTGTTCACTGCACTGTAGATATGGTCAGTCCAGAAAAATTTCAATCCGGCCAGTTGTGGTTTTTGGACCATAACATGAGCTAAAAAACTCCAAATGGAGTGATTCAAAAAATGAAATTCAACTAGACAAAATAAGGAACAACTTTCATGTTGACCATTTTGCCAAATTCCCACTGCAAAATTGATCAATGGGACAATAAACACAAGGCATAAAAACTGAAAAATTCTGCCCAACTAACATTAAGCTTAGAAATGGTATTGGCAACCAATACCAACAAATTTTGAATGCAAAATGTTGTATGTTGATGATATTAAAACCAATGTACCTATTGCCTATGCAAATGTCAACATTTTTGTTGACTAATGAATGAAATAGTAACACAAAAACTTAAATTCCAAAAATTGTGAAACTTAAAAGTGTGAAATGCCCTAGTATACCTAACAAGATTGGTTTGGATAGCTTGGCATCCCAATAGGGTTCAGTTAGCAGTACTGCACATGGCATTATGCCATTCTGTTATTTCATGGTTTTTAGTCATTCTGACATTGTGTTGAGACTTGGCCTTGTGCCTAATGTTATTACAGCTTATTAGCTGTTCTGTTGCACACCGGGAGATACATATGTGACCGATGGTGTGACGGCCCGAGGTACTTGATACCCAATGCCAGTTTACCCGTTTATCCAGGCCAGTCATCCAGTATAGGTTACTTGGGCAACCAAAAATGAAAGTGGATAAATTTAATGAAATAATGAATATAACAAGTACAAAATAAGTAAATCTACAAATACTCAACGAAAATTTATTTGCAATGAGATATCAATACATTCACTGCATATTTATTTTCTGTTATTTATTTTTATTTTATTATTGGCACCACTAAGCATTGTTGCTTAGCGCGTTGCTTTTGCCACGCGTAGGTTCTGGAGATACTGACCGAGAGCCCAGTAGACCACAGACTGGGTGAGACCTCCTGTAGCTCTGCATAGTGTCCGTGTCACCTCACCATCTTCAGTGCATTGGTAGGACACTAGGTTTCATTTTTGTATTTTGTAACTAACTTTTATTTTCTCATATGTAATTGAAACTTATGTAATGTATTTTGGTATTAATGTATATAGTGGAAATTGTGTTTGTGAATGAAAAAGTGAATATTTATTTATGACTTTTACATGATTATCATATGAGATGAATGATTGAGAAATGGAAATGTTGTTGAAAAACATATTGAGATTTTGTTGATGAAATGGAGTTTGGGATTGATTGCAAATGATTATTGGAAGTGTTTTTCACAGGTTCCGAAGAACTGTTTTCTCCATTTTTAGCCGGTACTCTACCGAATTTTCTATAAAATTTTCGGAACCTCAAATAAATTATAATTTCAATAAATGACTTAAATGAATTATATTTCATAAATTATATTCAAAACTATGATAAAAATAAATTAAGGAATAATAAAAATGATTGAGATAAAATAGAGTGTTCCGGTACACCGTGTGACATATCTTACTCGGATATACTGTAGACGGGTAAGGGGTGTCACATTTAGTGGTATCAGAGCACGGTTTAGGCGTTTCTGGGCCTAGATTGAGTCCATACCATGCATTGCATTTGTAAGAGTCGAGGTGACACTAATGCAGATCTGTTTGTCTTTGTTATTTTGATTAGGATATGGACCCCACTTCTCAGAGGGCAGTTGAGGAGGAAGTGGAGAGTCATGCTCCACCTGCAGTAGCTGAGACTGGGGGTAGGGGAGAACCTGCTCCACCAGCTCCATCAGAGCCTGCTCAGCCTCCACAGGCCATGTTTCAGCAAATGGCCGAATTCTTCAAACAAATGGCTAGGGTAATGCCACCACCACCACCACCTCCACAACCGAAATCACACTTGGAAAGATTGAGAAAATTTGGAGTAGTGGACTTCTTTGGCAAGAGAGAAGATGATTCTGCTGCAGCCAAAAATTGGTTGAACAGAACAGGCAGAGTTTTAAAACAACTCCACTTCACTCCTGAACAAAATCTAGAAGCTGCTATATCTCTGTTGCAAGATGATGCATATGAATGGTGGGATACGGTGTCCAGTGAAGTACAGCCAGAAGTAATAACTTGGGACTTCTTCCTCTCTGAATTCAAGAAGAAATATGTGGGTAGTGTATACCTAGAAGAGAGAAGAAGGGAATTCATTAACCTGAGGCAAAGACAGTTGACAGTGGCCGAGTATGAAAAGGAATTTGTCAGATTTAGTCGCTATGGAAGGGAGATAGTCCCTAATGAAGCTGAAAGGTGTAAGAGATTTGAAGAGGGATTAAATGACAACATAAAGATCATGATTACTGCCTTAGGAATCACAAACTTTACCAAGTTAGTGGAAGCTGCAATAAAAGTTGAAAAGGTTAGAATAAGTGAGCAGACCAGAAGAGAGAGACAGCAGAAGAGGGGCTCGGGTCAATCTAGTTCATCTCCTGCACCTGGGAAGATGTTCAAAGGTCCACCTGCACAGAGTTCAGGTCAACCACAAGGTCAGGGTCAGTCTCAGGGGCCCAGGCCACAGTTTACCCCTAGGAGAGGTCAGTCCACACCATCAGTGGGCAGCTTTCCAGGGATGGGGTTCAGGGGACCAGCCCCAGCATCTTCTGCATGTCCACATTGCCTGAAGTGGCATAAGGGGGAGTGTTGGAGAGTGACTGGTGCCTGTTTAAGGTGTGGGTCGACTGAGCATCAGCTGAGGAATTGTCCACGCAGAACTACTACAGCTGCTCCAACACAAGCGCATGCACCGCCTCCCGCACCACAAAGGGTAGGAAATCGCAACCGAGGCGGTGGGACCATCACAGAGGCTGATCCGAGCCAGCCAGAGAGGCTCGAGGCGCACCACCGCGAGCCTATGCCATAAGAGCTCAGAGGAGCAAGATGCCCTGACGTCATCGTGGGTAATGCTCTCCTCTACAATACATCTGTGCATGCATTGGTGGATCCAAGATCCACTCATTCATACATCTGCATCAACCAACCCGTAGAAAGGGGGATACTTGCAGGGGAGAGTGACCAAGACATTCTGGTCACTAATCCATTGGGCCACAGTGTAGTAGTGAACAAAGTGTACAAGGGTTGCCCGTTAAAGATTCAAGGGTATGAATTCTCGGCAGATCTAATTGAGTTGCCCTTCCACGAGTTTGACGTGATTTTGGGAATGGACTGGTTGTCACGTCATCAGGCAATAGTTGATTGCAAATTGAAGAGAATTTCTCTGAAAACTTCTGAGGGTAATGAGATCACTGTTGTGGGTGAAAGGACAGATTTCCTGTCCAATGTTATCTCAGCCACAGTTGAAAGAAGAATGATGAGAAAAGGCTGTGAAGCTTACCTAGCACACGTGGTTGATACTAGGCAAGCTAAGCCAGATCTGTGTGACATACCTATAGTAAAAGACTTCCCAGATGTGTTCCCTGAAGAATTGCCTGGTTTGCCACCAGAAAGGGAAGTTGAATTTGCTATTGAGATACTGCCGGGTACAGCACCAATCTCTATTGCTCCTTATAGGATGGCACCCACAGAATTGAAAGAACTGAAAATTCAGTTACAGGAGTTGCTGGATAAGGGGTTCATATGCCCCAGTGTATCGCCATGGGAAGCTCCAGTGCTGTTTGTAAAGAAGAAGGATGGGACTTTGAGGTTATGCATTGATTACCGACAGTTGAATAAAGTAACTGTGAAGAATAAATATCCGTTGCCTAGAATTGATGATCTGTTTGATCAGTTGAAGGAAGCAGAAGTATTTTCCAAAATTTATCTCAGATAAGGGTATCATCAGTTGAGGGTGAAAGATGCAGATGTGCCAAAGACTGCATTCAGGACACGGTATGGGCATTATGAGTTCCTGGTAATGCCCTTTGGCCTAACAAATGCACCAGCGGCATTCATGGACCTTATGAACCGTATCTTCCATCCATACCTAGATCGGTTCGTAGTGGTCTTTATTGATGATATTTTGGTGTATTCCAAGACCAGGGAAGAACATGATGAGCATTTGAGGATTGTTCTACAAACCTTGAGAGAAAAGAAGCTGTATGCTAAGTTGTCTAAGTGTGACTTCTGGTTAAATAAAATTTCATTCCTTGGACACATAGTGTCAGCTGATGGGATTAGAGTGGATCCCAAGAAAATAGAAGCAGTGATGGAATGGAAGCCTCCCAGGAATACAACTGAGGTCAGGAGTTTCTTGGGTCTAGCTGGGTATTACAGAAGATTTGTGAAGGGATTTTCCTTAATAGCTGCTCCAATGACCAAGTTGTTACACAAGAATGTCAGATTTGACTGGAATGACAAGTGTCATACCAGTTTTGAGAAGTTGAAGGCTATGTTGACAGAGGCACTAGTGTTAACACAGCCAATGTCAGGAAAGGACTTTGTGGTCTACAGTAATGACTCTCATAATGGGTTAGGGTGTGTATTGATGCAAGAGGGGAAGGTGGTCGCTTATGCTTCCAGGCAACTAAGGCCACATGAACAGAATTACCCTACCCATGATCTAGAGCTTGCAGCAATTATCTTCGCACTAAAGATATGGAGGCACTACTTATATGGTGAAAAGTGCTACATTTACACAGACCACAAAAGTCTAAAATATTTGCCAACTCAGAAGGAGCTCAACCTTAGACAAAGGCGATGGATTGAGTTCCTGAAGGACTATGATTGTGTGATTGACTACCATCCTGGGAAGGCAAATGTAGTTGCTGATGCTTTGAGCAGAAAATCCATCATAGCTTTGAGATCATTGAATGCCCGTTTATCTTTGGTTCGAGATGGAGCTATTATGGCTGAGTTGCAAGTGAGGCCAAACCTGCTACAGCAGATTTTAAATGGGCAAAAGGCAGATGAAAAGTTAATGGCTATTATGAGCAAAATCTCAGAGGGAAAAGCAACTGACTATGAGGTGAAAGCAGATGGGTGTCTGTACTACAAAGGAAGACTGTGTGTACCAGATGATGGGGAATTGAAGGCCAGTATTCTAAAAGAGGCACACACCAGTGTGTATGCTATGCACCCAGGAAGTATAAAAATGTATCATGATCTGAAGCTTTAGTATTGGTGGCCTGGTATGAAGAAGGACATAGCTAACTATGTGACTAAATGCTTGACATGTCAGCAAGTCAAGGCATAACATCAAGTTCCATCGGGATTACTACAGCCTATACGCATAGCTGAATGGAAGTGGGATCGGGTCACCATGGATTTTGTGAGTGGTCTACCTCTCACCCAGAAGAAACATGATGCAGTATGGGTGATAGTAGATAGATTGACGAAGTCAGCACACTTTCTGCCAGTTAGGACCGACTACTCACTGGAGAAGTTAGCAGAATTTTATATCAGTGAGATAGTTAGATTGCATGGAATTCCACTTTCCATCATATCTGATCGAGACCCAAGGTTTACATCGAGATTTTGGAAGAAGTTGCATGAGTCCTTGGGTACACAACTCCACTTCAGCACAGCTTTCCATCCTCAGACGGATGGGCAATCAAAAAGAGTAATCCAGGTAAACAATTGAAACCAATTAAACTAATGCATATATTGAACCGACATGGTAATAATAATGTGAAATATATGTCAGGTCCTTGAGGATATGCTGAGGAGTTGTGTCATTAAGTTTGAGGGAAGTTGGGATAGATATCTCCCACTGGCAGAATTTGCATACAACAATAGCTACCAAGCCAGTATCCAAATGGCCCCGTATGAAGTACTGTATAGGAGGAAATGTATAACTCCAGTGTGCTGGACTAAATTGGGCGAAGATAAACTGGTAGGACCAGACTTGGTGAAACAAACTGAGGAGAAAGTAAAACTAATCAAAGCCAATCTGAAGGTTGCTTCAGATAGACAGAAATCTTATTCCAACCTGAAGAGAAAAGAAATTGAGTATGCGGTTGGCGACAAAGTGTTCCTCAAGGTGTCACCGTGGAAGAAGGTACTGAGGTTTGGAAGAAAAGGTAAGTTGAGCCCTAGGTTCATTGGCCCATATGAAGTCATTGAACGTGTGGGACCAGTAGCCTACAGGCTAGCTTTACCACCAGAGCTGGACAAGATCCACAATGTGTTCCACGTATCTATGTTAAGAAGATACCGCTCAGATCCTTCACATGTCATCTCCATGGAAGAAATTGAAGTACAACCGGATTTGATATATGAAGAAGAACCCATAAGGATCCTGGCTCGGGAAATGAAAGAGTTGAGGAATAAGCAGATTCCGCTGGTGAAAGTGCTTTGGAGGCACCATAACACCGAAGAGGCAACTTGGGAAAGTGAAGAGACAATGAGGCAACAGTTCCCTCAACTGTTTGCATCAGGTAAATTTCGAGGACGAAATTTAAATTAGAGGGGAAGAGTTGTAACACCCTCCCTGTAGCAACTCCGTACATTCTACTGTTCTAGTGATCAGTGTCGGTCCAGACAGCTAGAACGTCCGAAAAAAATATTTAAACTAAAGTGAGGAACCATAATTAGCTCAAATATTAATAAGAAAAATTTAGGAAAAATTTTAGAAATAAAATACAATCAAGTTAAATGAGCCGGTGCCCTAGCGATGGATAACCTAGTGGGAAGTTGCGGTTCTCGCAACTAGGAGCCCTAGACCCGGGGAAAAATTTATAAAATAATTTTTGAGACTCCAGAGAAGGGTCATTGAGGTTCCTATGGCACTAGAATGCCAAGAAAATATTTAGAAAAATTTTTCAATCGGTACAGACAATTTTGGCCCGTTAAGCCAAACGGAGGGCATTTTGGTCATTTCGCCTTCAGAGGTGATTTTTGGCCGACTTGTCCAGTTAAGTAAATAATTATTATGACCTAAAATATGAAAAAATATTACTAAAAATTAAATTGAAAATGAGTAGCAAAGAAAAGAAAAGAAAAGAAAATGAATTAAAATTGCAATTTTGACCTCATGCTTATGTTACTAAGCACTCTCACCCAATCACATTGTGACACATGTCCATAAACCATTTAAAATGAGTAAAATGGACAGAAAAATTGAAGAAACAATCTGCTTCTTCTTCCTTCTTCCAGCGTCACTCACTTCCCACACCCTTACACCATTAAAAACTCCACCCAAGCTTCCAAATCTCTACCAAACCACCTCAAAACCTTGTCCTCCCTTCACTAAAAATTTCCCTTACCACTAGAGCAAGACTTGGGCAGCAATTAGAAGAAGAGAAAGTGGAAGAAAGTGAGGTGTGAATAAGCTTAGAAAATCACCAAAGAGGTTAGTCCCATATTCTTTGCTTTTACATCTTTCTAATCATGAATTTGAGCTAAGTTAAGTTGAAGATTTGATAAAAATTGAATTAATGAAGCATGGTTATGTTCAATGAAATTTTGGTAGCCTTGACATGAGTTAGAGTTAGGAGAATTCTTTGGTTTAAAGTGACATATTAGCTACCCCTCTTATAAATTATATGATTAGTATAGCAAATTAGGAGTAAGATGCATGAATTGGAGGCTTGGTCAATTAGGGTTAGGGTTTTGAAATTTAATTTTGGTGGTGGATGAAAATGGACAAAAACTAAAGTTTTAATGGTCAATTACTGACCATTTGGTTATTGGTAAACAAGAAATGAAGTGTGTTTAGTGATGGGATTTAGGTTTAGTGTGGCTGCCCTAGGTGACCTGCAGAATTGGACATGAGTCCAGCAGGTTTGGGCAGCCATAACTTGAATTGTATAGGTTCAATTGGTGTTTGGCCAATTGGACATGAAATTAGACACAAAATGGCACAACTTTGGTGAAGAAACCATGCCCATAAGACCAAACCAAGTGGACCAAAACCTTGCTCCAATCTGGGTGACCTGCAGTCTATTTCTACAGAATGACCAAATGAACAGTATTTGGTCATTTGGCCATAACTCAGTGTAGAATGGTTCAATTGACCTGAAATTTTACCCACAACAATCTGAGATATAGACCAACAACTTTTATGAAGAAACCTAACCCAAATTATGACCAGAACCTATCCAACAAGTGAGTTGAAGTTACTGTTCACTACACTGTAGATATGGTCAGTCCAGAAAAATTTCAATCCGGCCAGTTGTGGTTTTTGGACCATAACTTGAGCTACAAAACTCCAAATGGAGTGATTCAAAAATGGAAATTCAACTAGACAAAATAAGGAACAACTTTCATGTTGACCATTTTGCCAAATTCCTACTGCAAAATTGACCAATGGAACAGTAAACACAAGGCATAAAAACTAAAAATTCTGCCCAACTAACATTAAGCTTAGAAATGGTATTGGCAACCAATACCAACAAATTTTGAATGCAAAATGTGGTATGTTGATGATATTAAAACCAATGTACCTATTGCCTATGTAAAAGTCAACATTTTTGTTGACCAATGAATGGAATAGTAACACAAAAACTTAAATTCCAAAAATTGTGAAACTTAAAAGTGTGAAATGCCCTAGTATACCTAACAAGATCGGTTTGGATAGCTTGGCATGCCAATAGGGTTCAGTTAGCAGTACTGCACATGGAATTATGCCATTCTGTGATTTCATGGTTTTCATCCATTCTGACATTGTGTTGAGACTTGGCCTTATGCCTAATGTTATTACAGCTTATTGAAGGAACGGAAGCGTGAAAAACACAAGTTTATACCATTGAATTCAAAAATTTTCACCTAGGGTCACATGCATCATGCAAGATTTATTTTTATCTATTTGATTTCAATGATAAACAACATATTAAAACTCTTTTAATATGTTTTTGGATCTGTATTTTCCATTTAAGATTTTAAAATTAATCAGATTAATTTTAGAACCCTAGATTAAATCAAGAACGATTACACTAACCTCTTGATGCCTTTGCAGTGTCTGCGCCTTTGAGATCGTCTTGAGGACACGGATGTTGTCCCTCTAGCTTGTCCACACCAAGAACACCTATGGCAGCCCTTGAACAGCTTCTAAAGCCTTTTCTATTAATTAGAAATTCAAGTTCTGCCTTTTAAGAGATTAGAGATGTAAACAGGACACTAGAAACAATTTCTAGTGTTCTTAATTCAAGAGATTGATGGCTAATCTCTTTGAATTGATGAGAGATGAAGAAGAAGAGAAGAAAACCCTCAAAGTGGCGTGACAAAGAAGTGTGGCTACTGGTTATTTTTCTTTTCATAACCACACTTAAATAGTTAGGTTAACACATTAAACCTTTGCCACATGTCACCCTTTGATTAGCTCTAGGTTTAAGTGACCCAATCACATTGTGCCAAGTGTCAAACCTATATTTAATCTTGATTTTAATCATCTTACATGATTAAAAAACATTTGGCAAGCTTATGTGTTATGCCATGTGTCACCATCTCATGGTGCCACATGTCACACTGCAAAATGACCAAAATGCCCCTGTGTCTTAATTTTGAGTTCTTAACCCAAAATAATTATTTTCTTCTTCTAATTAATTTATATCAAATATAAATTAATTAATTAATCTCTATTAATTAATTTCTCATTAATTAAATTCATATTTAAACACTTTAAATATAAATTTAACTTATATTATACATCCAATAATCTAGATTTGGTTTCAAGTCATGCTAGGGACTTTGCAATCTAATTGCAAACCAAACCTATTTAATTAATCAATTAAACTCTTTAATTAACTAATTAAATCATATTTAAATAGGTGATTACTTGTGTATGTGTGTGACTTACTAGGCTCATCACTAATTGGCAATGAGACATGATATCAACTCTTAATATCATCAGAACTCTTTCTTACCATAAATGATTTCTCTAAATCATTTTATGAACCTCATAGACCATGGTTAACACCTAGCATAGCATGCCATGGCCACCCAATTAGTAATAAGGTTTACCTTAAATGAACCTATAATCATATGTTACCATGCACTAGAATCTCTCTGTTACAAAAACCCAACTCAAGCTGGAGTCATGGTTTATGTCAAACTCCATTTGCTATGAATATTATGTTCTCTTTTAATTCCAGTTCTTGATTAAAAAGATTTTCTCATCAGAAACTCTTTTACGAATAAATCTATCTGTCTGGCAGAACTTGAAACATCAAGAATAATTAAATGAACATAGGATTTTATCTCTATTTACTTAGAGGAACAGATTCCATCTTGATCAACACCTACCTCCATATATAACTAGTAGGAGCCAACACATGCCCATATACCCATACACAGTACAAGTATGAAAGCAGTATCAAACTCAAACTACCTATATACAAGATAACTGTGCTATCTCAGGTCTAAAGATTATATGCACTGATATGATTTATGACAAAATATTGACAAGAGTAAACTCCATGTGCTTGTCATAAGTGTCACTGGTTCGGCCTACTTATCATTTATAAGTGCCTATCATGTTTGTTATATGGCATGAGACTCACCATTCCATCTTATTTATATCTCATATAAATAACTTGGGAACAAACATGAATACAATCTTTCTGGATAAGTCATGTCCTTATTATGAAGTATCCTCGATTGTGAACCTATTTATGATACTTTGTGCTAGAAATATTGTCACTCATATTCTTAACAACTTAAGAATAATATTTCTAAGAAAATATCAATGGACCTTTTCTATTACACATAAATATATTATGTAAACGGAAAAGTGGAAATGCCTTTTATTAATAAAAATATGTACAAGATACATACTAAATGATATGCTCTAGGGTATACTACTAACACTTATTAGCTGTTCTGTTGCACACCGGGAGATACATATGTGACCGATGGTGTGACGGCCCGAGGTACTTGATACCCAGTGCCAGTTTACCCGTTTATCCAGTCCAGTCATCCAGTATAGGTTACTTGGGCAACCAAAAATGAAAGTGGATAAATTTAATGAAATAATGAATATAACAAGTACAAAATAAGTAAATCTACAAATACTCAACGAAAATTTATTTGCAATGAGATATCAATACATTCACTGCATATTTATTTTTGTTATTTATTTTTATTTTATTATTGGCACCACTAAGCATTATTGCTTAGCGCGTTGCTTTTGCCACGCGTAGGTTCTGGAGATACTGACCGAGAGCTCAGTAGACCACAGACTGGGTGAGACCTCCTGCAGCTCTGCATAGTGTCCGTGTCACCTCACCATCTTCAGTGCATTGGTAGGACACTAGGTTTCATTTTTGTATTTTGTAACTAACTTTTATTTTCTCATATGTAATTGAAACTTATGTAATATATTTTGGTATTAATGTATATAGTGGAAATTGTGTTTGTGAATGAAAAAGTGAATATTTATTTATGACTTTTACATGATTATCATATGAGATGAATGATTGAGAAATGGAAATGTTGTTAAAAAACATATTGAGATTTTGTTGATGAAATGGAGTTTGGGATTGATTGGAAATGATTATTGGAAGTGTTTTTCACAGGTTCCGAAGAACTGTTTTCTCCATTTTTAGCCGGTACTCTGCCGAATTTTCTATAAAATTTTTGGAACCTCAAATAAATTATAATTTCAATAAATGACTTAAATGAATTATATTTCATAAATTATATTCAAAACTATGATAAAAATAAATTAAGGAAGAATAAAAATGATAGAGATAAAATAGAGTGTTCTGGTACACCATGTGACATATCTTACTCGGATATACTGTAGATGGGTAAGGGGTGTCACATAATAACCTGATCTCAAGTCAATTTTGGAGAACACAGCTGCACCCCTCAACTGATCAAACAAGTCATCAATGCGGGGCAATGGATATCTGTTCTTTATTGTCACCTTATTCAACTGCCGATAATCAATGCATAACCGGAGCATTGATTATCACCTCTAATGAAATATGACCAACTGTGCCCTGACTGCCTGAAGCAGTGCCTCTACCTCTGCCTCTTCCTCTGCCAACAGACTGTGAACCTCTGGGAGTAGGGCTCTGAATAGATCCTTCGGCAGTAGTAGGAGCTGGACCATATCTCGAAGATGGAGCACTAGTGCAGTCTCTTGCTAAATGACCCTTGCCTTCGCAGTTAAAGCAGGCTCCAGTGGCCCAATAGCATTCCCCCCCCATGAATCTTGCCACAAGTCTCACAGGGGCGGGCAGAATGTGAACCCCTGCTCGACTGCTGACCAGACCTAGGGGGTCTCTGTCCAGAAAATCTGCCCCTACCGAATCTTCCACCTCGGCCCTGCTGGGTCCACTATACTTCTTTTTCTTTCCAGAGGTACCACCAGAACTCAGCTCTACTGACTTTTCCCCCTTGTCTTTTTCTGATTTCTCAGCTTTCTCTGATTTTTCTTTCACTGGGGTTACTTCTGATTCAATTCTCTCCAGCTCAAGTGCTTGAGACATAAGTTCTGAAAAATTGCTGTGTCGAAATCCCATAACTTGCATCCTTATGCTGGGCTTCAAACCCGTCTCAAATCTCTTGCACCTTGCCTTGCTGGTAGTAAGGAGACTCCCCGCATAGTGACTCAGGCGGGAGAACTCCCTCTCATACTCTACCACTGATCGATTTCCTTGTTTCAAACTCAAAAATTCTTGCAGTTTCTGATCAACATATGCATCTGGGATGTATTTCTGTCTGAACTCTCTGATGAAGTCATCCCAGGTCAGCACTGATGGTTCAACCAAGCTGTGGGAGATGGTCTTCCACCAATCATATGCATCCCCTTATAGTAGCGACACAGAGTATTCAAACTTCAGTTCATCTTGGCAGTGCAGCTTCTTAAATACTCTGTCCATTCTTTCAAGCCATTGCTCTGCCTCCAAAGGGTCCACTGTACCCTTAAATTCTGCAGCCCCATACTTCAATAAGTTATCATACTGTCTGGCTGGAGGCAGTGGTTGTGCCACTGGTGGTTGGGGTGGAGCTTGAATAAGCATACCTCCAGCCATTTGTTGAAACATTTTCACCATCTGCTGTGCAAACTGTGCAGGGAACTGCGGCATTTGCGGGGCTGGTGCTACTGACCCACTGACATTCGGTAAAGCTGGGGCTTCCCCTTATGCCTCAGCTTCAACAGACTGCTCAACTGAGCGATCCCCCTCTTCCATTTCAAGCTAAAGTTAGGGTATCTCCTGAACAAGTAACACATGGAGATTTCCCTCCGTTAGTTCATATTCATGATGTAATGCACTGTATGTAACAATTATGGACATTGAGCAGTTATACTTAACAAAGAAAAGACACAAATTCACAATTTAAAACATACTTCAAAATTTGCTCTGATACCACTAAAACATGTCACACCTTACCCCTCTGTAAGGAATAACATGATCCCGTAAAATACCTAATGAACTACCAAACTTCACCTACCGATAACTCATTAAGTACCCTACGAGGGATTTTAAAATAATTTTCTTATTTTTGATAAGTGGTGAGCATTTTCTAATAAGTATTTAAAACATTTAGTTAAAATTAAAACTAGTTAATATTTTTGGTCCATTTTATTTTTCCACAAATTTTATAAAAATTGACACAATTCCCTCTGTATTTTGAGAAAATAGTTCTTCAAATACCTGTAAAAAGCACTTCTAAAAATTTTTCTCAACCACTACTTCAATTTCACAATCAAACTCAATCAATTTCACAATCATTTCAATAAATTTCTCAAGTTAAAAATTCAATAATCCTCAGCATACTAGCAACACATTTCATTTAAATTAAATAAAATAGTTGTACTCATATTTCATTAGAGACAAAACAATTTATATACATTCTTATAAAATTTACATTAAGAGAGTTTCAAACTACAATATATATTACAACTTTATACAAATTTTATACAAACTACTCAAGACCCATTTTTACATGTCCATACATTTATGTGCAATATATATACATCAAAAGAAATATTTACAGTTAGGGCATAAATTATACCCGAAGACTTCAAGCTGAATGATCCTCAATCTTCAATTTCGATCTTTGCTCCTCTAGTCTCTAAATCTGTGATGACAATAAAGCTATCACGAGTACTAGGACTCAGTGGTGCACAACATACTAAAATAATCTTTATGCAGAATATAAATCACATTTATTCAAAATTTAACTAAACATGAGCATTAAACACAAAACACAAATTATGAAATTTTAATGCAAACCAAGTTCATTTCGAAGAATCAAAACACATTTCATAAAATCCACAGTTAGATCATGCCATTCGAAACAAATAGAATCTCAATAGCCAGAGGCTAAAGAGAAATCACATCATAAAGCTAGCTAGCTCAAATATATGGATATCCATTCACATCCTCTTCTACTGGCACACCTCAACACTTCTCCAGAGAAGGAATCAAAATTCGAAACTAATTACCCCCACTAGTCGTGCTAGTGAGGTGTCCAAATATATGGTCATGACACTGTGGTTTCAAAACTTATCTTAACAATTTGCTAAACATTTTCATTTCAAATATACACAATAACTTTCACAATTTAAATCAAACATCATAAGAATGCCATAATTCAATATTTCACATTATTCAAAACAGTATGCAGAAGATAATTATAAAAAGTATACGTTGTGTACAAACCTCAAACGAGTCGCCTGTTGGCCTTGACTCGACTCCTCGGGTTCTGTCCCGGTATTCTTTTCCACTGAAACACATAATTTCACAGTGTTTCAGTACCATAACTTAGCATAAATCCAATAATAAATTTAACTTCACTTTTACCTAGCTCTAACGTGCTAAATTCGACATTCTTGAAATTTTGTGTTTTGGGTTACTATTCACTATACTATTCAAGTCAAATTATTGACTTTCTAAGGTTTAATAGGTATGGGAATTCCAACTTCACCCACATACCACATTTTGGTCACTAAACTTGTTGGTTTTGGTCATTTTCTCAAAACTTAGGCCTTTTAGGCAAAATTGCCAAATTTTCAATTTTGGTGTCCCTAATTATACCATTTCATTGGTCAGTTTACTGTTGGAATTTGGAAAAACTTTCTTCATAGAAAATGTTCCTTATTGTCTTAAGTTTACTCTCCTTTTTGAATCACCCCAATTGGAGTTTTTTAGCTCAAGTTATAAGCAAATTATGTTTACTGTTTATACTGCAGAATTTTATTCTGGCAAATTATTGATTCCAACTTCGTTTAGCAATTTGATCAAGTTAGGTCCATAATTTGGTCTAATTTTCTTCATATGAAATGTTCTACTATGTCTTAGGTTTCCATCGGTTCAAGAATTGCCTAAATCAGAGTTTTCTAGAGAGAGTTATAGCCATTGAAACTTTACTGTTCATATGGCAATCTGCAGTTCTGCAGATTCAGGTCACCAACTTTGCTCAGTATTTTGATTGGGTTAATGGCATAATTTGGGTTGGTGTTCTTCATAAAAGTTTTAGATCTATATCTTATCTAATTACTGGTAAAATTTCAGGTCATTTTGACCTGCCTAGCTCGAGTTATGACCAAATGAACAAATACTGTTCATTTGGTCAGTTTATCTTGAGAGGCAACTGCGATTTTCCGACTTCGGCCACTTTGTTCACTAGGTTTTAGTCACTTTTTGGGCAGGCTTCCTAAATGAAAATTGTGTCATTTAGTGCCTATTTTCATCCCCAATTGGTCCCATATCCATTGGACTTGTAAAATTTCATTTTTGGTCCCTCAAAGGAGATTTTGGTCATGCTGCCAGCACATGACCTTATCCAATCCGAATTGGCTTTTAATTCCCACACTTCTAACACACCTCATTTGGTCACAAATGACCATTTTTCACTTCACATTAGGTCAAAGACACCATTTACAAATTTCTCCAAATTTTTGCCTCAAAACCCTAGGTCTCAAACCCTAACTTCCATGTTTAACTCACTTGTTGAATTCTAATTGCATACTTAGAAGTTATACACTCATTCACACTTAACTAATTCATAATTTGTATCAAAATTATCCATCCTCAAACCTAAACCCTAGCTGCCCACATTTCTATTTGGTCCACCATGCTTGATTTTATTCACTTATTTGTTGCTTACAAATATAACTTAGCTACTTAAACATAAATTCAAAGAGGTAATGAAGGAAGAGTACCGACCTTAAGTGAGCAGAATTTTTAGCTCCAATTCTTCAATTTTCCTCCTCTTTTCTTCTTTCTTTCTTGTTAAATTTCTTTCTCAATAGGCTTGCCAAGATCCAAGAACAAGTTTTATTTAGGAAAATTGTGGGATTTATGGGGTTGATTCAAGCTTTAAAAGCTTGAAATTAAGTAGCCATGGAGGATTTAGTGAGAAAAGGGAGAGGGATGAGAAGCTACGGGAAAGAGAGAAAAAAAAAAGAAGAAGAAGAAGATAAAATTTGGCTTTTCAATTTTGTTTTTATTCTTTAATTTAACTTAGTCAATTAGTTAATTAAATTAAAATTAATTATGAAGTCATAGTTGCATCATCATGATGATGTCATCACCTTTTCAACTTTTCTTTTTCTTTTTTTTTTCTATTAGTTCTTTAATTTAATTCTCGATTCCGAAATTTTCTTTTCTCCGATTTTATTTGACAGTTAGGTTAGGAGTCAGCTCTCGGAGTCAATTGACCAAATTACCCCTCGCCAGTTCAACCCGGTTTGCAAATAATTCCATATTTCTTCCGACTCCCTGACCTAAATATTTGACTGGCTTAACAGTTCTTTTTCGTGATTTTCTCTTTTCCACTGTGTTTATAAGGGTCCTAAGGACCGCAGCGTCACTTTTTACGGTTCGAAATTTAAGTTTAAAACAACTTCGCAGTTATTCCCGAGAAGGTCACCCATCATTGTGACTCTCAGCTCGTTTAACTTCTTCTATTCTGTTTTTCTTATTTATACTCAACTAATTGAGCATTACTAATTATTTGTATTTATGGCTTCTCTAGTTGTCTTAAGTGTGGTTCTAATCTCCTTAATTGTCCGGACTGACACCGGTCACCGGAACAGTTAAATATACCTGGCTATACAAATAGGGGTGTTACAAGTTTAGTGAAGGTGGAATGAGGTTTTATGGTGTGAAACTAGGGTTATGAAGAGAGAGAAATGAAGAAACTCTAATGGAGGTTGAGGGAAGAGGGCTACCGAAACCAAGGAGAAGAAGAACATAATTTGTATTTAATTTTATCTCATTTTATATGTATTTATCTCCTTTTAAAGTGCTTTTCGAAATTTGATTGGTGGAGGGCACTTTAATCACATCATAATGATATCATAAATCTCATTTAACTCATTTTCTTTTCTTTTCTTTTCTACTCATTTTCAATTAAATTTTTAGTAATATTTATTCATATTTTATGTCATAATAATTATTTATTTAACTGGACAAGTTTGCAAAAAATCATCTCTGAAGACGAAATGACCAAAATGCCCTTTTTTTTACTTAACAGACTAAAATTATCTGTACTGATCTAAAAATTTTTCTAAGCAATTTCTTTGCATTTTAATGCCATCGAAACCTCAATGACTCTTCTCTGGAGTCCCAAAAATTATTTCACGGATTTTCCTCCGGGTTTAGGGTTTCTAGCTATGAAGATAACAATTTCCTGTTATGTCACCCATCGCTAGGGCACCAGCTCATTTAACTTGGTTGTATTTTATTTCTAAAATTTTTTCTTAATTTTTCTTACCATTATTTGAGTTATTTATGACTCCTCACTCTAATCTAAATATAGTTCCAGACATTCTGGCTGTCTGGACCGACACCGGTAACCAAAATAGTAGAATGTACTGACTTACTACAGTGAGGGTGTTACACTTTTCAAGAGAGTTACTCATCGTCGGAACTTATGCACATTTAACTGATTTCTAATCTATTTCTTTTATTTTTCTTCAACCTTATTTGATCGTTATTAAATTAAATTATGACTCCTTACTTTAATTTAAAGATGGTTCCAGACATTCAAACCGTCCGAACAGACGTTAATCGCTAAAATAGTAACATGTACGAAACTATCTAAAGTGAGGGCATTACAATCCAGAATTTTTTACTTAACACTTTGAGTCTTATGCTTGGGTGTATTTGGAAAACTTGATGATCTGGGTTTAGTTTGAACCTGATATGTCAAGTTTTTTTTTTATTTTATTAATAAATGATTATTCTAAAAAAAAGTTAAAATTACATTTGAGAAAGTAATAATTAATGTGATAATACACTATTTAAAAATTAATTAATTAATTAATTAATTAATGTTCAAAACAGTTAAAATTTTTAAATGCATATGCAATTCTAAAAGAAGCCGCCATGGAAAAAGGATAACTTTTTAAGAAAAAATATTAATTCAAAGATTTGATTACAATTTTTTATCCAACTTTTTTAAATTTTTGAACAAAACATTTTTGCCGAAAAAATCTAAAATAACTTTTCCAAAAATTATTTTTAAGAAATAATATTTTAAAAAAAGCTTACAAATACAATATTTTAAAAATCTCCTAAAAAGCGTTATTCTAATTTTTCAACAAAAAATCCAAAAGATTTTTTTTTTAACGAAAGAAAAATATTTGAGTAGTGATTATAAATATCATTATTATTAAATTCAGAATGACCAATTGACCAATGAACTAAATTTTTAAACAGTTAAACTTTATAATATTATCAAATTGGGAAATATTTTGATGCAACCGATTTATTTGATCGGTAAATCAGTAAAGTTTAAACTATTTTTTTCAATAAATTAATTTTACTATATTTTCGATGAAGTAATTATAGAAATTATCAATAATTTATGTGTAAAAGGAATGAAATAAGGTATTTTAATTAATTATGTCACAAATTAATTTAAAAATTCTACTAAAATAAAAGAGATTTTTTTAAAAAAATTAAATTAATTAAGAGAAAATTTTGAATAAAAAGTAATTTAATAATAAAAAATCTATCATTATTGAAAAGATTAAGTATATATAAATATACTTTATTATGCACAACACGAAAATTTTACTAATAGGTATTCCTAAAAAAATAACATGTGACATTTATATTGTAATATGACATTCTTTATTATGTATAAATTATAAATCATTTAATAATTATTCTATTAATACTACTATATATATATATATGCAATATGAATATATTCCCAAGAGAATATTATGTGATATTTTGTGTTGCCACGTGTCATTCTTTATTATATATAAATTATAAATTATTTAATAATGATCATATTAATATTATAATAAGCAGCTATTCATAAGGTAACTTATAATATATTAATATATATTAAGTACATATATTTATATCAATATTATATATAAATAAATTTTAATTATTTGTGTGATAAAATCTTTATTAAAAAATTTAAGAGAAAGAATTAATAAAAATTACATAGCCTTCTTTTTTACAATATTGTTACATGACTAAGACTAACCATTTTAGATTGTCATTGTCACGTGGTATTCTTTATTATATATAAATTATAAGTTATATAATAATTACCCTATTTATACTATAATAAGTAACCTTTATTATAAAATAGCTTATAATATATTAATATATATTAATTATATTTATTTATATCTATATTATATATAGATATATTTTAATTATTATTATGATAAAATTTTTATTAAAAATTTAAGAGATAAAACTAATAAAAATAAAATTTAAAATAATTAATAAAAATTCAAAATATCATATTATTTTTATATATTAAAATTAAAAAATATAAAAATATAAATTAAAATTATTAATAAACATATACATTAATATGAACAAGATAAAAAATTGGTTATCATCAGCTTTGATACGCCAACTCAGCAAACGGAATTAAAAACAAATGGCTCAAAATTGAAATATTAAAAGGCCTAATAAATTAAAATCAGAAACTATCACTAAGGGCTTTTGATAAAAAAGGTGTCATCGAAAATAAAATAATATCAAAAAATGATGTGTTCGAACATAATTATTAAAAATGGATGAATTACATTGAGTTAGACGAGGTGAGTGCAGGACGCTAATTATAATAGCGTTTTTATGGTTCGGACGCTATTTATAATATCGTTCGCATCAAAAATTTTCAACGAAAGCTGAACGCTATTTAAAATAGCGTCCAGCTTTCCTTTAAATAATAAAAAATTAATTAAAAAAAAAATTTAAAGGTGGGACGCTACTTATAGTAGCGTCCAAGCTTTTTTTCTTTAATTTTTAATTATTTTATTTTATATTTTAAATAAAATATAAATATTATTTTAATAAATAAAATTATAATATATAATATTATATATTATAATATTTTTATTATAAATATTATTTTTTAATTTAAAATTAAATTAAAATTTAATAAAATAAAAAATTAAAATTAAAAAAATTAATAATTAAAAAGATTTAAGAAACACTTAAAGCAGCTTTCAACTTTTCTTTAAATTTTTAATTATTTTATTTTATATTTTAAATAAATTAAAAATATTATTTTATATATTATAATATTTTTATTTTTTTAATATTATTATTTTATATTATTATTTTATATTATAATAAAATTAAAAAAAATAAAAATATTATAATATATAAAATAATATTTTTAATTTATTTAAAATATAAAATAAAATAATTAAAAATTTAAAGAAAATTTTTTTCTTAAATCTTTTTAATTATTAATTTTTTTAATTTTAATTTTTCATTTTATTAAATTTTAATTTAATTTTAAATTAAAAAATAATATTTTATAATAAAAAATATTATAATATATAATTTTTTATATTGTAATAAAATTAAAAAAAAATAAAAATATTATAATATATAAAATAATATTTTTAATTTATTTAAAATATAAAATAAAATAATTAAAATCTAAAAAAAAGTTGAACGCTCCTAGAGTCCAATTTTTCTTAAATTTTTTTAATTATTATTTTTAATTTTATTAAATTTTAATTTAATTTTAAATTAAAAAATAATATTTATAATAAAAATATTATAATATATAATTTTTTTATATTATAATAAAATTAAAAAAAATAAAAATATTATAATATATAAAATAATATTTTTAATTTATTTAAAATATAAAATAAAATAATTAAAAATTTAAAGAAAAGTTGGCTTAAATTTTTTTAATTATTAATTTTTTTAATTTTTATTTTTATTTTATTAAATTTTAATTTAATTTTAAATTAAAAAATAATATTTATAATAAAAATATTATAATATATAATATTATATATTATAATTTTATTTATTAAAATAATATTTATATTTTATTTAAAATATAAAATAAAATAATTAAAAATTAAAAAAAAAATTGAACGCTACTATAAGTAGTGTCTAACCTTTAAATTTTTTTAATTAATTTTTTATTATTTAAAAAAAAATTAGACTTTAATGCGGATGCTATTATAAATAGCGTCTAAACCTTAAAAATATTATTATAATTAACGTCCTGCACTCAACTCGTTCACCTCAATATAACTTATTTTTTTTTAATAATTATATTTAAACATATTATTTTTTAATATTATTTTATTCTCAAATACACTTATTTGATCAAAGGCCTTTCCCCTTAATTGAACCGAAAGGAAAATGAACGCTGGCCTCCAAATAAAACGCCATGTGTTATCATTAAATCTCTGTTCTGTCTTTCAACGCTTATTTTTCTCTTCATTTCTTTCTTTAGGGTGAACTTTGTATTTTTCTATTTTTATCTTGGAATTATTGGAAGCTCCGAAGACAAGAAAATCATTTCTGAACGACAAAAGGAAATAAAAATGGCCGATCAACTCACTGATGATCAGATCTCCGAGTTCAAAGAAGCCTTTAGCTTGTTCGACAAAGATGGAGACGGTTCTTTTCTTCCCTTATATATATATATATATATATATATATATATATATATATATATATATATATATATATATATATATAGATGCATAGATCTAGCTTGGACTTTGATGTTTGTGTTGGTTGATTCCTACTGGCCTTAATTTTCTTGTTGCTTGATTCTTATTTGCCTTAATTTTCTTTGGTTTTTCTCCTGCTTGTTTTTTTTAAAGCTCGAATTGGAATAGTTTGATACTAGTAGAATAGTGTTTTTAATATTTGAATCGGATCTCTGGTTGACCCATTTTTTGTTTCAAAATGTGAAATTGCAATTTCCAATTGTCAGAATTTTGAAATTTTGTTGCCTGAGACAACAGCCAGAGAGGGATTTTGATACTGTTCTTCTGAGGCGTGTATGATAATTTAAATCGGTGGTTGTATAAACTGAAGCGTTTTTTGTTCTCCTAAAATCATGAAAACTGTGGATAAGATGCATAAGTGTGAGAAGATTGAAACAAATTGTTGGAATTGCTAATGCCTGTTGAGAAGAAGATTGAAGCAAAAATGTGATATGCGTCTATTCTTTCATTGTGGTTTGCTTTATGCTTTCGCAGCATGATTTCTTCCGTAAAATTGAGTCGAAGTTTCCCATCTAGTTTAATTTTTACCATGCTAGAGAGGATGTCTGTGTCATGTTATGTCTTTGTGACCATAGAGATTAATTGGACGCTCTCTATTTAGGTGAGGCGTATAATAATTAAAGTTTATATTTAAAAGTCCATTTATTGATGCAATTGCTAAGGCCAGTCTGAGAATATCGAATTTTTTATTTGATATACTTGTAATAAACATTTTGCATTATGATCACATCCATAAAAGTAATTATGAACTTAATGCCTGTTTTATAATTAACTAATTTGTAATTAATTAATTTGTAATGGCAGGTTGTATCACCACGAAAGAACTTGGGACTGTGATGAGATCGCTTGGACAGAACCCCACCGAGGCAGAGCTACAGGATATGATTAATGAAGTTGACGCTGATGGAAATGGAACTATTGATTTTCCTGAGTTTCTGAATCTCTGAATCTCATGTCTAGGAAAATGAAAGACACTGATTCTGAAGAAGAACTGAAAGAGGCTTTTAGAGTTTTTGGCAAAGATCAAAATGGTTTTATTTCTGCTGCAGAGCTGCGTCATGTGATGACAAACCTTGGTGAGAAGCTTACTGACGAAGAAGTTAATGAAATGATAAAAGAGGCTGATGTTGACGGTGATGGCCAAATAAATTATGAGGAATTTGTCAAGGTTATGATGGCAAAGTGATCACTCTAACTCGGGTTATGTTCAGTATGACATGATCAAAAGTCTAATGGAATTGTAATTACAGTGCATATTTCATTATTTTGTTCAGTTATGTAAGAAAATTTTGATAAAATATATTGATGATTACATCACGTACCATTACATATAAAAATAAATGTGATGATTTATTCTTTTTATGGCTATATATATATTTTTTATTTGAGATTAATTTATTCAACACTTAAATTATTTTTTATTAATTTATTTAATATTTACGTAGTTTTTGGTATAAATAAATTTTATAAAATTTGATAAAAATTATTTATAAATATAAAATTTTAGTGTTTAGTTTAAATGAAAATTTATTTGAAATTTTTAATAATAAATTTATTATAACTAAACTTAAAATTATATAGTGATAAAATTATCCTCTTATTATATATTATTTTATTTTATTTTATTTTATTTATTTTAAACATAAAATTTATTTTATTTGAAATGAATTGTATATTTAATATAAAATATATCAAATAAAAAAATTCATTCATAAATGAATTTTAGCGTGAAATTCATTTACAAATGAAATAACTTTTATCATAAAATTGAAATAAACAGAATTTTAAGTTTTATTAAAATTATAGTAGTTAAATACAAATTTATTATTTTGGTAATGGCCTACCAAAAACAATAAAAATATTCACACTTACTATTGAGCATGCCTCTATCCCCTCCCTCTCTTTCTCTTCATCATCTCCATCTCTTTATTATCTCTTTTATCTTTTGCGCTCTTCAAATTTCCTCTTTAATCCACAATTTCAATGAACCTTTATAGATGCATAATTACATTTATTAAAATTGAAAAGCTCTCTTGTTCATATATTTCTCTAATTACAGGTTCCAAAATCAAATATATATATATATATATATACACACACACACACACATACATACGCGCATGCATTAAAAAAACAAATACATATACACACACACGTGCATTAACAAATACAAAGATTTGTTTGACGCTTCACAAAATCTATGCTAGAGACCACCTATGGTTTCACCTAACGGTTCCGATTTTGGTTCAGTTTGTTGTAAGAACAAAAACTAGAATCAGAACCAAACTTCAATTTTTTCATTTTTTGGAACCAAAAGAGGAACTGATACTACCCGAGCAAATAAAAACGTCAATAAATCCAATGTGGCAGTCAAAGTGTCAACGCTCGATCAAAAAGTCAAATTGAGCAAAAAGCTGTTCAAATCGAGCAAGAGCGAGCCGAGCAAAGGGATAGTTCAGTATTGGACTAGGCCACATATCCACAAGCCAAAAAGAGAAGTACCATCGCTCATTCAACAAACCAAGCAAAAGCTATACCGAAAAATAATAGCATCAATAAAAAATCAAGTCAGATTATCAGGAGAAAATCCTGGGATATCAACATAATTCCCAAAATCAAAGCAATGTCTATTTTCTATTAAGTCTATAAATATGAACAATAGTCATTAATTAGGTACTATGACTCTCTCTCTTACCTAAATTTATGACATCCTCATTTTAGGTAGTTCCGTACATTCGACTATTTCGGTGACTAACTTCTGTTCGGACAGTCAGGATGTCTAGAAACACACTTAAACTAGAGTGAGGAGTCATAAATCGGTTGAACAAAGATCAAGTAAAATTAAAGGAAAATAAAAGAAGCGAAGTGTAAATTGGTTAAACGAGTAGGAGGTCCCGGCAATGGGTAACCTTACTGGGAAGTAACTGAAAGTTTAGTTGCCACCCCAAACTCATGAGGAACTGTCACACCTATTCCCTTGTAAGGCATGACATGTTCCCATAGTATACCTAATGAATTACCAAACTACACCTACCGATAATCCATTAAATATACTACACGGGATTTTAAACAAAATATAACATTTTATTTTATTTCCATTTTGTGAAAAACTGTATGGTGTTGCTGGTTAAAACTTTAACAAAACCCATAATTATAATATGTTGAAATCGTAATGCAGCTTAAGTAAGAGATTTGTTTCAATCCATTTCACAAGCAAAATATTAATACATTTACATTTCGAGTCTTACATTCATTAGGGGAAGTACACTTAATATTACAAACTCAAAATGTATTTTTAATACAAATTGCTTAATGTCCGTACATCCACACATATAGGTACAAAATACATCAAAAGGATTACAAGGGTATACCTAATGTAAATACCCACAATCAATGCAAAAGCTGCTCCAAGTCTCTCACTCAGCAGCCTTCTCCTTTCCCTTACCTGCGATAGTATAAATAAGCTATCCCTGAGTATATCACTCAGTGGTGCACAACTAGTAACTTTAAAACTTAAGGTAAAACACAACTTGTCAAAATACAAAGAAATCATATATTTGCATAATCATGATAGCATTACAAAACTTTCTGAGTCCATAAGAATCATTTATTAAAATCACATTTTGAATGAGAAAATCATACTTTACAAATCACCATTCACAAAGCATAAGTGTTGCCAACATCTACACACAGTTTAGAACATAGCACAAAATTTCACGATCAATGCTGTGTTGTATACTACGACAAAGTAATCTTAACCTCACTAACCATTATTAATGAGGGAAGGGCCAGCTAGCTAATGAGTACTCATATAGTCTCACCCCACTAACCATTATTAATGGGGAGACATAATCATATCAAATATCAAACTCTAAGTAGCCATTACTATGGGGGAGTTCCGAAGGGACTGTCATACTAACTATGGTTTCAAAACAATTTTCAAGAGTTTCTAAATCAATAATGACATTTGCAACCTAATAAAGACATTTAAATCATCATAAAATCCACATAGAGGTGGCAACACTTAAATTTCTCAAATGCAAGAGAAAAATCATATTTTCATTCAAAGTAAACTCGTTCAAAGTAAACTCATTCAAATAAACACATTCCAAACAATTTACAAGTTTAAAAATGAAGAAAAAGGTTAGTTGTGCACAAACCTTCAATGAACTCCTTTATCTTTACTTACTTCTCTTTGTCCATCCTAACCTCTTTTTCTACTAAAAATACACAAATAGAATACCTCAATACTCATCTCAATTGCTTCCAAGTACTCATTACATGAATGCCTAATGCATCTCAAGTTAGTTTTGTAAATTTTAAAGAGTTTTGGATTTTAGACAGCTTGGTGCCCTAATTTTTGAACCCAATTTTTACCTAGTTCCAATCATAATTTGGTGAGATGTTCTTTATAAAAATTATCCCTCTAGGTCTCATCTTTATTTGTCTTTTTGAATCACCTTATTTGGAGTTATGTAGCCAAAGTTATAGTCAAATAAATTTTACTGTTCACGTGGGGCTGATTTTGGCAGATTTGGTGACTTATCCTTGTGCAACAATTTGATTAAGTTCATAATTTGGCCTTACATTCTTCATATGAAATGTTCTACTATATTTTAGGTTTCTGTCAATTTAATAATCATCTAAATCGGAGTTTTCTAAAGAAAGTTATAGCCATACAAAAATTACTATTTACGTTACTGTTCATGTTCTAGCAGATTTATCGACTCAACTTTGCTCAGCAATTTGGTTGGGTTAAGTTCATAATTAGGCTTCAAGTTCTTCATACGAAATATTCTAATTTGTTTTAAGTTTCTATTGGTTTAAGAATCACCTAAATCAGAGTTTTTTTATAGAGAGTTATAGTCTTGCAAACTTTACTATTTATATGGTCAATTTGCAGATTTCCAGATTTTGGTAGATTTGGTGACTCAAATTTGCTTAGTAATTTGATTAGGTTAAGTCCATAATTTGGCCTTAAGTTCTTCGTATAAAATGTTCTACTATGTTTTAGGTTTCCATCGGTTCAAGAATAATCTAAATTGGAGTTTTCTAGAGAGAGTTATGACATTGCAAAATTTACTGTTCATGTCAGCACACTGCAGATTCCAGAATTTCATCTCCAGGTTCAAGCCAAGTTTTAGGCAATTTCTGGGCAGTTTCTGGGTTAGGTCTCTTCATGAAAATTATAGCCCTATGTCTTAAGTTTCATTTCCAAGTAGTTTTACACCAATTGGAGATGTGTAGCTCAACTTATGAGCTGTCAAACATACTAGAAGTGTGTAAAATTCTACCCTAGGTTAAATTTTCATTTCTTCAATTACTTCCACTAACCAACCTCAATTCATATTTAATTCACTCCAAATGACCATAATTTAACATTAAACACATCAATGGCACTTCCTAGCACAAAAACCCTAATTTTCCAAAACCCTAGTTTATAATTTCCCCTAATCCATGCCATTCCATTAACTCCTTCCACCAACTAACATCAACCCACATTCAATTCATGCTAAGTAGTCATAATTTAACATTACACACAACAATTTCACTCTCTAGTACTAAAGCCCTAATTTCTTCATGAATCCTAATCTTCCATAATTCAATTTATGCAAATCTCATGTAATCTCCTTATCCCAATCATGTATACTACTTCAACTAAGCTTGATTTTGTAACACCCTCCCGGTAGTCACTCCGTACATTCTACTGTTCCAGTGACCGGTGTCGGTCCGGACAGCTAGAACGTCCGAAAAAATATTTAAACTAAAGTCAAGAACCAAAATTAACTCAAATATTAATAAGAAAAATTTAGTAAAAATTTTAGAAATAAAATACAACCAAGTTAAATGAGCCGGTGCCCAAGCGATGGGTAACCAGAGGGAAGTTGCAGTTCTCGCAACGAGGAGCCCTAGACCTAGGGGAAAAATTATAAAATAATTTTTGGGACTCCAGAGAAGGGTCATTAAGGTTCCTATGGCATTAGAATGCCAAGAAAATATTTAGAAAAATTTTTCAATCAGTACAGACAATTTTGACCCGTTAAGCCAAACGGAGGGCATTTTGGTCATTTCGCCTTCAGAGGTGATTTTTGGCCGACTTGTCCAGTTAAGTAAATAATTAATATGACATAAAATATGAATAAATATTACTAAAAATTAAAGTGAAAATGAGTAGAGAAAAGAAGAAAAGAAAATGAAAGAAAAACCTAAATATGACATCACATGATGTCATTTGGAAGGCTTCCACCAATCACAACCCAACAAGCCAAATTAAAAAGAGAAAAATGACAAATGAAGAAACAAATTTTCTAGTTCTTCTTCTTCATTTGTACGTGAACCTCTTCTTCCATAGCTAAGAATATTCAAGCTTTTCAAAGCTTGATTCACCCATTTCTACCCAACAAAATCATAACCTAGCTTCACAAAAAATTAACCTAGCAACTTGAGTAACCTCTAGGCAGCCAAAAGAAGAAGAAAGGAGTTTGGGTAGTTTGAAATTCTGCCCTATTCAAGGTTAGTTCCTATTTACACTTAAATCTCTTTTAATTCATGTTAAAGACTTAAAGTGAGTAAGGTTTTGTGAATTAAATGAATGGAATCTATGTATATGGACCCTATGAATTTTCGGCAGCCCTAGGAAGGAATGAGTTTGATTGTATTAATGGACTTAGAGTGAATTGGAGATTATGTTTAAAGTGTATACATATATATATACAAGAATGAAAGAGTTAACTAAAGAAATTGTGAAAACCATGACTTTGAGCTAGGGTTTAGGAGTGAAAATTTGACTTTGCTTATGAAATTGTTAAAGAACATTCTAATAGTCAATTAGTGACCATTTGAGGTAAGTTGACCATAATTAGGAGTGAATTATTGCATGGCAAAGTGGAATGGGCAGGCTGCCCCATGAGTGCAGCAGGGTGACTGAAATTTCAGTCCACTTGGACTGCCATATCTTGAGCTGTGTTGGTCCAATTGGTGTTTGGCCAATTGGACATGAAAATAGGCTTGTAATGACACATTTTTTCTGAAGAAACCATGCCCAAAAGACCAAAGCAAGAGGACCAAAAGTTGGCCCCAATCCGGATACCCTGCAATAGCACCTGCAGAAATGACCAAATGAACAGTAACTGTTCATTTGGCCATAACTCACTGTAGATATGGTCAATTGACCTAAAATTTTTACAGCAACAAGATAGGATATAGACAAACAACTTTCATGAAGAACATCACCCCAAATTATGCCATTAACCCATTCAAATTATTGGGCAAAGTTGAGTTATCAAACCTGCAACTCTGCAGATTTTCATTTGAGCAGTAATGTTTGGAGGACTATAACTCTCTCTAGAAAACTTGGATTTAGGCGATTCTTGAACCAATGGAAACCTAAGGCATGGTAGAACATTTCATATGAAGAAAGTTAGACCAAATTATGAACTTAACTTGATCAAACTACTGACCAAAATTGGACCAAAATCTGCCAAAACCCAAAATTGCAGCATGAACAGTGCACGTGAACAGTAAATTTATTTTGGCCATAACTTGAGCTACAAAACTCCAAATGGAGTGATTCAAAAAAGGAAATTCAACTAGACAAAATAAGGAACAACTTTCATGTTTACCATTTCCTCAAATTCTTACTGCAACAATGCCCAATGGAATAGTAAAGTTGAGTTACAAAAATTGAAAATTTTGCTTCTCTTGGTTTAAGCTTAGAAATGGTATTAATGCTTAATGCCAACAAGTTTTAAATGCAAAATGTGGTACATTGGAAGTGTTAAAACCAATGCAACTATTTTCTATGCAAAAGTCAACTTTTTGTTGACCAATGAAGTGAATAGTGACACCAAGACTTGAAATTCAAAAATTGTGAAACTTAAAAGTGCAAAATGCCCTAGTAGGCCTAATGTGATTTGTTTGGATAGGTTGGCATGCCAATAGGGTATTGTTTTAGTAGTACTGCGAAAGGCTTTATGCCTGTGTTCATGGCTTTATGCCCGTATTCATGGCTTTTATGCCCGTATTCATGGCTTTTATGCCCGATTATGTGATATCATGGCTTTTTAGCCATACTGACTGCATACATGGTTGACGTTCTGCGTCCCATGGTATGACGGCCCGAGGCACCGCGGTGTCCAGTGCCAATGACCCGTTATCCAGTCCAGTCGTCCAGTATATGTTACTTGGGCATGGAAAAGTATAACTGTGATTGAACTGATTATTAAAGAAAATACGAAAATTAAGTATCAGGAACGATTACAAAAATACAAAGAAGCTCAAGATCATGAAGAAAATAATTAACGAAATGCATGAAGAAGTTAATATCATAAAACATGAATTAGCCCTCGACTAAACAATAAGTTAGTAATTATTCATCTCTTGTGAACACAATAGCAAGGAAATTATTATTTTTATTTGCATATTATATTTTCTTGTATTATTGGCACCACTAAGCTTTATGCTTAGCGGCCGCTTTGCAATGCGTAGGTAATCAAGATTTGGACAGAGGGCCCAGTAGACCACGATTCGTAAGGCGGTTCACGCTCGCATAGTGTCCGTGTCACCTCACCATCCACAAGCATTGGTAGGACACTAGGTCCCATTTTGTATTTTGAGGTTTTTGTAAATTTTGTAATTAAACTCTTATTTTATCATGTGTATTTGAAACAAATGTAATATAATTTTGTATTAATGTAAGTACTTGTAAATTGTGATTATAAATCACATGTGAGAATTTAATTATGATTTGAGTCTAATGATGATGTGAAATGAATGAATGACAAATAGAGGAATTGTTAAGAAAATTGTGTTTGTGAAAGGAAAAGTGAATACATAACTGTGACTTGTACATGATTATCACATGAGATGAATGATTGAGAAATGAATGGTGAAAAATGTTGAGATTTTGATATTGAAGTTTGAGAGTGATGAGATGATTGAATATGATCATAGGAAGTGTTTTTCACAGGTTCCGAAGAACTTTTTTCTCTATTTTTAGCCTGATCACGGATTTTCTATAAAATTCTCGGAACCTCAAATAGATTATAATTTCGATAAATGGCTTAAATAAATTATATTTCACAAATTATATTCAAAAGCATGATATAAATTAATTAAGATAAAATAGAGTGCTCGGCACACTGAGTGGCATAACTTGCTCGGCTACACTGTAGTCGGGTAAGGGGTGTCACAGATTTCATCATCAATTACATTAAAATACATCAAACCCTAATTTTTCCCAAATTGGCCAAAACCCTAGTTTAGGTTTCATGCATGATTTTTTTCAATTTCTCATGAAATTTCATTGTAAGTTAACTTAATTAAAAGCTAGTATAACTAATTAAGCATTAAAGAAGCTCACCTCTTGATGATTTTTCCCAACTTTCAATTTCTCCCAAATTCTTGTTCCTCTTATTTCAATCTCTCAATTAAGGTTTATTTTGGTGTTTACTACAAGTTAGATGGGAAAACTCATGAAAGAAAAGTAAGGAAATTTGGAGAATGGATGTCAATGGAGGAAGAAGGAAGAAAAAGAAAGAAAGAAAGAAAGAGGAAGAGGGGAGGTGGGGCGGCACATAAAATGGGGGAGGAAGAGGGTTTTTTATTTTTATACTTATCCCTAAATTTTGATTTTATTTAATTCATTTAATGAGTTGTCCAAAGCCTATTGGTCCTAAAATTTTAATTGGGTCAAAATGAACTTAAAATTATAGATTTTTATTTCTTTTATTTTCTTTTCACTTTATACTTGGATTCTTTTCCTAAAAAAAAAAAATTATTCCATAATTCAATTCATTAATTTCATTTAATTAAATAAACATTTTGATCAGAAGTCAACTCTTGAGGTGAATTGATCAAAATGCCCCTCAGCGGGTCATAGTCCCTCTTTCTTAATATACCCGGTGAGTCCTTATATTTTTGGGTTACTTGAATTTTTATTGTGTCTATCTCAATTAATTTTTCTTTTATTTTTGCTCCTCAAGGTGTCTTTGAATAGTACAAGTCACAGACCAAAAGTGGTACTACTCAGAGCTCAAAGGTTCGGGGTGTTACAATTTTCTCCTCTTTAAAAATAAAATTTCGTCCTCAAAATTACCTGGTCTCATTCTCTAAATAGCTGTGGGTGCTGTAACACCCTTACTGTAGCCATTCCGTACATTCTACTGTTCCGGTGACCGGTGTCGGTCCGGACAGCTAGAACGTCTAGAAAAATATTTAGACTAGAGTGAGGAGTTATAAATAACTCAAATAATAATAACAAAAATTTAGGAAAAATTTTAAAAATAAAATACAACCAAGTTAAATGAGCTGGTGCCCTAGCGATGGATAACCTAGTGGAAAGTTGCGATCCTCGCAGCTAGAAGCCCTAAACCCTTGAGAAAATTCATGAAATAATTTTTGAGACTCCAGAGATGAGTCATTGAGGTTTCAATGGCATTAGAATGCCAAGAAAATGCTTAGAAATTTTTTTCGATCGGTATAGACGATTTCTGCTTAATAGGCCAAACGGAGGGCATTTTGATCATTTTGTCTTCAGGGATAATTTTTTACCGACTTGTCCAATTAAGTAAACAATTATTATGACATAAAATATGAATAAATATTGCTAAAAATTTAATTAAAAATGAGTAGTAAAGAAAAGAAAAGAAATGAAGGTAAATTTGATTTATTAAGTAAGCATGAGGTCATTAAAAACCTCTAAGCCAATCATAAAGCAACAAGCCTTATTAGAAAAGTTAAAAAAAGGATTTAATTAACCAAAATTCTGCTCCTTCTTCCTTATTTCTCTTCATGGCCGAACTCCCTTATCACCCATGCTCCTCCATTTTTGGTTCTTAAAAGCTTCAATTTCCATACTTTCCTCACCCTAAAACTTTAAGTCACCTTCACTAAAACTCATCCACACACCCTAAGGAAGCTCTAGGCAGCCACAAAGAGGAGAAATTTTGGAGTTTTCACAAGTTCAATAAGTTGATCAAAGAGGTTAGTGCTTAATCTCCTTATCTCTGTTCTTTATTCTTGATTTGGACTTAAGAAGAGATGAAATTTGCATGAAATAAAAAGGAAATGACAACTTATGGAGGAAGTGAATTTTGACAACCCTATGGGTGTAGTAGTTTTGATGGTTTTGATGGATTCAAAATGGGTTAGAAATGGTGTTTGAGGTGTTGATATAAAATTGATAGTGAATTAATATGTTTAATTGATGTATGTGCATGAATAGAAATTTGAGAATTAGGGCTCTTAAACTAAATTGAGAGATTTGTGTTTTGAGGGTGAATTAGTGTTTTAATGGTCAATTAGTGACCATTTATGGTGAATTGAATTTAAATTAGAGTGAGTTGTGGTATTAAGAAGTGTATTGGTATGCTGCCTCTCAAGGTATCAGAATACTGGACTTGAGTCCAGTGTGCTCTTGGGGTTATAACTCTAGCTAGGTAACTCCAATTGGTGCAAGGCTAATTAGATGTTAGACTAGACACAAAATGGAACAATTTTGATGGAAGAAAATATCCTAGAAAACCAACCTAAGTGGCTCTAAAAATTGACCTAATTGGGGTGACCAATATGCAGTACCTGGAAAATGACCAAATAAACAGTGTTCATTCATTTGGTCATAGCTTAGTGTAGAAAGGTCCAATTGACCTAAATTTTTACCAGTAGAAAGCTAAGACATAGCCCTACAACTTTCATGGAGAAAACAAGCCCAAATATTGACCATAACATGCCCAAAAACTGACTTACAATCAGTGTACAAAAACTACAGAATTGATTCTGTCCAGAATTTCTGAAAAAATTGCAATCTGGCCAAGTATGGTGTTTAGGCCATAACTTGAGCTACAAAACTCCAAATGGAGTGATTCAAAAAAAAAATGTAACTAGACACAATAAGGAACAACTTTGATGAAGAACATTTGGCCAAATTCTCACTGTAGAATGGCCTAATGAAACAGTGAACTCTAGCACCCAAAACTGAAATTTCTGATTTATTTTCCATTGATTAGAAGTATTGATTGGCAACTAATGCCAACACATTTGAGAACAAAAATGTGGTAAATCTATGTGATTAAAACTCATGTAACTATTATATATGAGAAAGTTAATATTTTGACTTAAATGACCAAATGAATAGTAACCTTACATGTTAAGTACAAATATTCAAGAAATGACTTGTAATATGCCCTAGTAGGCATAATGTGATTGGTTTGGATAGGTTAGCATGCCAATAGGGTTCTGATAGCAGTACTGTGTATTATGTATGACTTCATGCCATTCTGTGACATGATAGCCTATGGCTATACTGATTATGATGTTATTCTTGGCTTTATGCCTTATTGCTTTTATGGCTTATTAGCCATTCTGTCTGCACACCGGGAGACACATTGTGATCGATGGTGTGACGGCCCGAGGTACCTGGTACCCAGTGCTAGTTTACCCGTTTATCCAGTTCAGTCAATTTGTATAGGTTACTTGGGCATGGAAAAGTATAATTGTAATTGAATTGATTATTAAAGAAAATAAGGAAATTAAATATCAAGATAAAGAACAAGAATGATTACAATAAAATAAAGAAGCTCAAAATCATCAAGAAACTGATTAATAAAATGCTAGAAGGAGTTAATATCATAAAATGTAATTAGCTTTCGACTAAACAATAAGTTAGTAATTATTCATTTCTTATAAGCACAATAACTAAGAAATTATTATTTTTATTTGTATATTATATTTTCTTGTATTATTGGCACCACTAAGCTTTATGCTTAGTGCGTCGCTATTTGCAACGCGTAGGTACTGAAGATTTGACTAGAGAGCCTAGTAGACCACAGACTGGGTGAAGCCGTTCACAGTTTTGCATAGTGTCTGTGTCACCTCACAGACTACAGTGCATTGGTAGGACACTAGGTCCCATTTTGGTATTTTGGTATTGTTTGTATTTTGTAATTAAACTTCTATTTTCCCATGTATAAATTGAAACTCATGTAATATATTTTAGTATTAATGCAAATATTTGAAATTTGTGTTTATCAATGAAAATTTAGTATTTATTGATGATTTGAACATGATTATCATGTGAAATGAATGAATGTAAAATAGAAGAAGTTGTGAGAAATGATTGAGAATATTGAGATTATGTTGATACAAATGGAGTTTGAGAATGATTGGAAATGTATTGGAAGTGTTTTTCACAGGTTCCAAAGAACTATTTTATCCAATTTTAGTCGGTACTCCGCCGAATTTTCTATAAAATTTTTGAAACCCCAAATGAATTTATAATTTCTATAAATGACTTAAATGAGTTAAGTTTCACAAATTGCACTTCATATCCATGAAGACATAAATTAAGGAAGGATAAAAATGATTGGATAAAATATGGTGTTTCGGTACACTGTGTGGCATATCTTGCTCGGCTACACTGTATACGAGTAAGGGGTGTCACATTTAGTAGTATCAGAGCACGGTTTAGGCATTTTTGGGTCTAGATCGAGTCCATACCATGCATTGCATTTGTGAGAGTCGAGGTGACACTAATGCAGATTTGCTCGGTTTTCTTATTTTGATTAGGATATGGACCCCATGTCACAGAGGGAAGTTGAGGAGGAAGTGGAGAGTCGTGCTCCACCTACAGCAGTTGAGAATGAGGGTAGGGGAGAACCTACTCCACCAGCACCAGTAGAGCCTGTACAGCCTCCACAGGCCATGTTTCAGCAAATGGCCAAGTTTTTCAGATAAATGGCAGGAGTAATGCCACCACAACCACCTCCACAGTAGAAATCCTATCTGGAAAAAATGAGAAAATTTAGAGCTGTGGACTTCATGGGTAAGAAAGAAATTACTCAGTAGCAGCTGAAAACTGGTTAGACCGCACCATAAGGGTATTGAAGCAACTACTGTAACATCCTCACTTTAGCTAGTCCGTACAGTCTACTATTCCGGTAACCGGTGTCAGTCTGGGCAGCTAGAACATTTGGAAAAATATTTAAACTAAAGTGAGGAACCATAATTAACTCAAATATTAAAAAGAAAAATTTAGGACAAATTTTAAAAATAAAATACAACCAAGTTAAATGAGCCGGTGCCCTAGCGATGGGTAACCCAGTGGGAAGTTGCGGTTCTCGCAACTAGGAGCCCTAGACCCAGGGAAAAAATTATAAAATAATTTTTAAGACTCCAGAGAAGAGTCATTGAGGGTTTTATGGCATTAGAATGCCAAGAAAAGGTTTAGAAAAATTTTTTAATCGGTACAGACAATTTTAGTCTGTTCAGCCAAACGGAGGGCATTTTGGTCATTTCGTCTTCGGAGATGATTTTTGACCAACTTGTCCAATTAAGTCAATAATTATTATTACATAAAATAGGAATAAATATTGATGAAATTAAATTAAAAATGAGTAAAAGAAAGAAGAAAGAAAGATAAACCGACAACTCGGTAAGAGCAAAATTTGATCAATTAAATTTGAGAGTCCAATATTGACAAAAAATAATGATTATTAATTTAATGAAGCTAAATTAATTTAATTAATCAAAATTATGAAAATTAAAAATAATTATTGAAAAGTCAAATTATAATGATTATAAACTTCAAAATAATTTCAAATTTGCCATTCTACTTATTTACCATATTGCCATTAAATATTTAATTATTATATAGGTTAATTATTGAACAAAAATCTGCATCTTTTTCCCTTCTTCTTCCCGTCCACTTGCCTTCTTCCCTTCTTCTCTAAAATTTTCCATTAAAACCTAAAATCCAAAGCTTAAAACCCTAAGTCTCAACCAAATTTTTTCTTAGAAAAATTATAGTCCACCCTAAACTAAAGCCTAATTAGTAGAAAGCACTCAAGAAAACCAAAAGAAATTGAGTTTGGGGCAAGAGGAATTTTAGCCAAGGTGGACCAAGAAGGAGCTTCAAGTTTTTGATTGATTAGAAGGTTGAATTGAAGTTGAGTGAAGCTAAGGAATAAGGTTAGTGCTAGAAATTCTCTTAGAATTTAAAATTTATTCAAGTTGATTTAGGGTTTGCTCAAATATGCAATTTTGTGTTGTGACTTGAATTTGATGATGTTGAGGTTGATTATTGACTATTAGAAGTGCTATAAATGTGAATTGAAGTTTGGAAGTTGGGTGAAATTGAAAATTGGGAGTGCTTCTCTTATGCAGGAAATTCGGACCTATGAGTCCAGGGTATTTTTTGACCTATAACTGAAGTTGTGTGACTCCAATTGGTATGAGGCCAATTAGAGGTGAAACTAGACACATAATGGCACAACTTTGGTGAAGAAACTATGCCCAGAAAACCAAACCAAGTAGACCAAAAGTTTGCCCTAATCCGGGTGACCTGTAGTCTGCCTGGGCAAAATGACCAAATGAACAGTATTTGGTCATTTGGCCATAAATCAGCCTAGAAAGGTCCAATTGACTTGAAATTTTACCAGCAACAAGCTGAGATATAGACCAACAACTTTTATGAAGAACACAAATCCAAATTCTTACCTTAACCTAGTCAAATTGCCAACCAAACTTAGGTCACCAAATCTGGCAGAACCAAATTGCCCAGAAAATCTGGGTACAGGTCACTCCGGCCAGTTATGGTAAAATGACTATAACTTGAGCTACAAAACTCCAAATGGAGTGATTCAAAAAAAGAAATTCAACTAGACAAAATAAGGAACAAATTTCATGTTGATTATTTTGCTAAATTCCCACTGCAAAAATGACCAATGGAACAGTAAAAACAAAGCATGAAAACTGAAAATTTTGCCCAATTAACATTAAGCTTGGAAATGGTATTGGCAACCAATACCAACAAATTTTGAATGCAAAATGTAGTATCTTGGAGAACTTAGGTTCAATAAATTTATTATGTATTAAAAAGTCAACAATTTGAGTGAATAGTAATGTGAATAGTAATACAAAGACACAAAGTATAATAACTAAATTGGTAGAGGAAATTAAGATATGAAATTTGGAATCCATAAAACATTCATGGATTACTTGGAATAGAAATAGTAATTCACCTAAATGACTTAATGAACATTTAAGTTATGTGAGTATATAGTTAAGAATTATATTCCCATTACTAGTAGGTCTAATAAAACATGAGTGATACCACTTGAGTATGAAATGAAATTAACCTAGATGGATTGTTGAGTATAAATGGGATGAGGTTTATATTAGGATTTATGTTTCCATTACAAATAAGATAATAACACCTTGTATGCATTATGAATCCATATAAATATTGTAATGAATAAATGAATCACACAAAAATATGAATGGAACATTAGTTTTCTTTATAAGAGAAAGGAAGAACGTTTTGAGTACAATGGTATATAAACACCATTGTTATGAATTGTGATCAATATGAATGATGTAAGGAATGCATGAATATTATGATGAATGTGTAAATTATGAAATTTATCATGAAATAATGAAGTCATAAAACACAATATATTAATATTTAATGATATTATGTGCCCTTGTATTGCCTAGACATGTGTGTCAGATCGGATAGTTTGGCATGCCAAAAAGGTATTGTTTTAGCAGTACTGCGAAATGCTTTATGCCTATATTCATGGCTTTATGCCCGTATTCATGGCTTTATGCCAACATTCATGGCTTTTATGCCCGATTGTGTTATCATGGCTTTTTAGCCATACTGACTACATACGTGGTTGACGTTCCGCGTCCCATGGTATGACGGCCCGAGGCACCGCGGTGTCCAGTGCCAACGACCCGTTATCCAGTTTAGTCAGCCTGTCATAGGTTACTTGACAGTGAAATTTATTGAAATAAGTTAAGAATATTAGCAATTAAAAATATTAGAAATTAAATAAAATAAGTGAGTAAGATGACATAAAATAAATTAGAATAGTTATTTATTAGAAAGAATCGAAATGAACTGGACCGATATCAAAATTTACTTATTATGAAATAATCTAAGACAACCTAAAAAGTATTGAGAAAATGCTAAAAGATTAGCAAAGAAAATTATAACATACATAAATATTACAAATGTGACTTAAATGATAATGTAAGCATAAATTTATCATTTTTAGATCATTTTTCTTTGTACATTATTACTGTACATTGGCAAAATAAACACTTCCAAAGAAGACTAAATTAGGATAAAACATATTAAATTTTAGAAACCACATATGAAGTATAAATAAATCTTAATTATTTGAATTATGTTTTATTTCTATCTTTATTTGTATATTATTTCCTTGTTATATTGTTGCACTACTAAGCAGCAATGCTTAGCGCGATGGAATTGTTTCCTCGCGCAGGTACTGAAGTTAAAGCCCATCGAATACTAAACAGAGATTTTGGAGTTCTGATCGATCTGCAGAGCGTTCAAGGTTGTCACCTCCTCAGCAATGCATGTAGATAGGGCCCATATAGATCATATTTTGTATTTTGTATAAAATGCTAGATATTGTATTACAATGTAGATTATGAACAGGTAATTAATAGGAATGCGATGTAAATTAATTAATTAGCTTTTTCATATGTAATTAAATTATAGATTATGTAAATTATGAAATTTTGTAATTATTTTGTAAATTATCTAAATTAAGGAAATTTGAAAATTTTGCTTATGTAATTTGAGAATGTTTACATATGAATTGAGTATGAATAGAAATGTATGGAAATGATTATGAAATTGAAATGTATGGATGAGATTTGAAATATGAGAAAATTATGAGAATGATTGATGAGATAATTATGATTAGCATGGAAAAGATTTTATTTTGGAAATATTGTTGAATTTCAAACAGGTGAATATTAAAATACGCCAAACGATAATAAAATAGGGGAAACTCTGCTGGTTTCTCCGTCGAAAAATAATTGATATTAAATTAAATGAATTCAAAATTATATATAAAAAAAATAAAGTAAGAAAAGTTAGGGTGCTCCGGCACCGATTGTGGCATGCCTTGCTCGGCTACACTGTAGTCGGGTGAGGGGTGTTACATTTATTGGTATCAGAGCACGGTTTAGGCGTTCCTAGGCATAGATAGATAGAATAAGATTGTGTGCATGACATGCATTGCATTCATATGAGTCGAGGTGACACTAATGCAGATCTATTTTCTTGGTTATTTTAGGTTAAGGTATGGATTCAGAATCGCAGAGGGCAGTAGAAGAAGAAGTAGTGAGCCGTATTTCGACTGGGAGTGATATTGGAAATCGAGGAGATCCTGCTCCACCAGTGCAAGAGGTGCCTGTACAACCCCAACAGGCCTTATTTGAGCAGATGACTGAATTCTTTCGACAGATGACTGGGGTTATTCCACCACCGCCTCAACGAAAATCACCTCTAGGAAAAATTAGGAAGTATGGAGCTGTAGATTTGAATAGTAGAAAGGAAGATGATTCTTCAGCAGCTGAGTATTGGTTAGAAAGGACTGAAAGAGTCCTACAGCAGCTCCATTGCACACCAGAACAGAGTTTGGAGTGTGCAGTTTCATTGTTACAAGAAGCTGCATATCGGTGGTGGGATGTTGTAACCAAGGTAGTGCCACCAGCCGATGTAACTTGGGAATTCTTTCTGATAGAGTTCAGAAAGAAATATATTAGCTGTGTTCATGAAGAGGAACAAAAGATGAGTGGTGATCAGCAAAAGAGGAAATTTGGACGGTCTAGTAATAAGAGGCCGAGAGAACAGTTAAGTCAGACATCTGATCAAAGTAGGAGATCTAGACCCAGGCCTATAGACAGAAAAGATCAACCAGAAACACTAGTAGTGAGTGCGCCAAGACTAGCAAGAAAATGTGGCCATTGTAACAAGTGGCATAAAGGTGAATGTAGGGGATTGACTGGAGCCTGTTATAGATGTGGGGCCATAGACCATCGTCTGAAAGATTGTCCTAAGAGGAATTTACCATGGACCCAGACAGAGGTCATGGAAGGACCAAGTACAACAGTAACACCACTTCCAAATGTCACCCAAGTCGAAGAGGAGCAAGAAGCCCCAAATGTGAATTTGAGGTAAAGTATCCTTCCCTTATGATATGCCTAAGTGTATAATGATAGATTCGAAAAGACTAAATAGTACCATATATATATAAAAGAAGTACACAGAGGGAGCAATAGAAAGATAAAGGAATTGTATCAGATACCTACACCCAGTAAATTTCGAGGACGAAATTTTTGTTAGAGGGGAAGGATTGTAACATCTTCACTTTAGCTACTCCGTACAGTCTACTGTTCCGGTGACCGGTGTCAGTCTGGGCAGCTAGAACGTTTGGAAAAATATTTAAACTAAAGTGAGGAACCATAATTAACTCAAATATTAATAAGAAAAATTTAGGAAAAATTTTAGAAATAAAATACAACCAAGTTAAATGAGCCGGTGCCCTAGCGATGGGTAACCCAGTGGGAAGTTGCGGTTCTCGCAACCAGGAGCCCTAGACCCAGGGGAAAAATTATAAAATAATTTTTGAGACTCCAGAGAAGAGTCATTGAGGGTTTTATGGCATTAGAATGCCAAGAAAAGGTTTAGAAATATTTTTCAATCGGTACAGTCAATTTTAGTTTGTTCAGCCAAACGGAGGGCATTTTGGTCATTTCGTCTTCAGAAATAATTTTTGACCAACTTTTCCAATTAAGTAAATAATTATTATGACATAAAATAGGAATAAATATTGATGAAAATTAAATTAAAACTGAGTAAATTAAAGAAGAAAGAAAGATAAATCGATAACTCGGTAAGAGCAAAATTTGGTCAATTAAATTTGAGGGTCCAATATTGACCAAAAATAATGATTATTAATTTAATGACGCTAAATTAATTTAATTAATTGAAATTATGAAAATAAAAATAAATATTGAAAAGTCAAATTATAATGATTATAAACTTCAAAATAATTTCAAATTTGCCATTCTACTTATTTACCATATTGCCATTAAATATTTAATTATTATATAGGTTAATTATTGAACAAAAATCTGCATCTTTTTCCCTTCTTCTTCCCGTCCACTTGCCTTCTTCCCTTCTTCTCTAAAATTTTCCATTAAAACCTAAAATCCAAAGCTTAAAACCCTAAGTCTCAACCAAATTTTTTCTTGGAAAAATTATAGCCCACCCTAAACTAAAGCCTAATTAGTAGAAAGCACTCAAGAAAACCAAAAGAAATTGAGTTTGGGGCAAGAGGAATTTCAGCCAAGGTGGACCAAGAAGGAGCTTCAAGTTTTTGATTGATTAGAAGGTTGAATTGAAGTTGAGTGAAGCTAAGGAATAAGGTTAGTGCTAGAAATTCTCTTGGAATTTAAAATTTATGCAAGTTGATTTAGGGTTTGCTCAAATATGGAATTTTGTGTTGTGACTTGAATTTGATGATGTCGAGGTTGATTATTGACTATTAGAAGTGCTATAAATGTGAATTGAGGTTTGGAAGTTGGGTGAAATTGAAAATTGGGAGTGCTTCTCTTATGCAGGAAATTCGGACCTATGAGTCCAGGGTATTTTTTGACCTATAACTGAAGTTTTGTGACTCCAATTGGTATGAGGCCAATTGGAGGTGAAAATAGACACATAATGGCACAACTTTGGTGAAGAAACTATGCCCAGAAAACCAAACCAAGTAGACCAAAAGTTTGCCCTAATCCGGGTGACCTGCAATCTGCCTGGGCAAAATGACCAAATGAACAGTATTTGGTCATTTGGCCATAAATCAGTCTAGAAAGGTCCAATTGACCTGAAATTTTACCAGAAACAAGCTGAGATATAGACCAACAACTTACATGAAGAATACAAATTCAAATTATGACCTTAACCTAGTCAAATTGCCAACCAAACTTAGGTCACCAAATCTGGCAGAACCAAATTGCCCAGAAAATCTGGGTACAGGTCACTCCGGCCAGTTATGGTAAAATGACCATAACTTGAGCTACAAAACTCCAAATGGAGTGATTCAAAAAAAGAAATTCAACTAGACAAAATAAGGAACAACTTTCATGTTGATTATTTTGCCAAATTCCCACTACAAAAATGACCAATGGAACAGTAAAAACAAAGTATGAAAACTGAAAATTCTGCCCAATTAACATTAAGCTTGGAAATGGTATTGGCAACCAATACCAACAAATTTTGAATGCAAAATGTGGTATCTTGGAGAACTTAGGTTCAATAAATTTATTATGTATTAAAAAGTCAACAATTTGAGTGAATAGTAATGTGAATAGTAATACAAAGACACAAAGTATAATAACTAAATTGGTAGAGGAAATTAAGGTATGAAATTTGGAATCCATAAAACATTCATGGATTACTTGGAATAGAAATAGTAATTCACCTAAATGACTTAATGAACATTTATGTTATTGGAGTATATAGTTAAGAATTGTATTCCCATTACTAGTAGGTCTAATAAAACATGAGTGATACCACTTGAATATGAAATGAAATTAACCTAGATGGATTGTTGAGTATAAATGGGATGAGGTTTACATTAGGATTTATGTTTCCATTACAAATAAGATAATAACACCTTGTATGAGTTATGAATCCATATAAATATTGTAATGAATAAATGAATCACATAAAAATATGAATGGAACATTAGTTTTCTTTATAAGAGAAAGGAAGAACGTTTTGAGTACAATGGTATATAAACACCATTGTTATGAATTGTGATCAATATGAATGATGTAAGGAATGTATGAATATTATGATGAATGTATAAATTATGAAATTTATCATGAAATAATGAAGTCATAAAACACAATATATTAATATTTAATGATATTATGTGCCCTTGTATTGCCTAGACATGTGTGTCAGATTGGATAGTTTGGCATGCCAAAAGGGTATTGTTTTAGCAGTACTGCGAAAGGCTTTATGCCTATATTCATGGCTTTATGCCCGTATTCATGGCTTTATGCCAACATTCATGGCTTTTATGCCCGATTGTGTTATCATGGCTTTTTAGCCATACTGACTGCATACGTGGTTGACATTCCGCGTCCCATGGTATGACGGCCCGAGGCACGCATGTGTCGGTGCCAACGACCCGTTATCCAGTTTAGTCAGCCTGTCATAGGTTACTTGGGCAGTGAAATTTATTGAAATAAGTTAAGAATATTAGCAATTAAAAATATTAGAAATTAAATAAAATAAATGAGTAAGATGACGTAAAATAAATTAGAATAGTTATTTATTAGAAAGAATCGAAATGAACTGGACGGATATCAAAATTTACTTATTATGAAATAATCTGAGACAACCTAAAAAGTATTGAGAAAATGCTAAAAGATTAGCAAAGAAAATTATAACATACATAAATATTGCAAATGTGACTTACATGATAATATAAGCATAAATTTATCATTTTTAGATCATTTTTCTTTGTACATTATTACTGTACATTGGCAAAATAAACACTTCCAAAGAAGACTAAATTAGGATAAAACATATTAAATTTTAGAAACCGCATGTGAAGTATAAATAAATCTTAATTATTTGAATTATGTTTTATTTCTATCTTTATTTGTATATTATTTCCTTGTTATATTATTGCACCACTAAGCAGCAATGCTTAGCGCGATGGAATTGTTTCCTCACGCAGGTACTGAAGTTAAAGCCCAGCGAATACTAAACAGAGATTTTGGAGTTCTGATCGATCTGCAGAGCGTTCAAGGTTGTCACCTCCTCAGCAATGCATGTAGATAGGGCCCATATAGATCATATTTTGTATTTTGTATAAAATGCTAGATATTGTATTATAATGTAGATTATGAACAGGTAATTAATCGGAATGCGATGTAAATTAATTAATTAGCTTTTTCATATGTAATTAAATTATATATTATGTAAATTATGAAATTTTGTAATTATTTTGTAAATTATGTAAATTAAGGAAATTTGAAAATTTTGCTTATGTAATTTGAGAATGTTTACATATGAATTGAGTATGAATAGAAATGTGTGGAAATGATTATGAAATTGAAATGTATGGATGAGATTTGAAATATGAGAAAATTATGAGAATGATTGATGAGATAATTATGATTAGCATGGATAAGATTTTATTTTGGAAATATTGTTGAATTTCAAACAGGTGAATATTAAAATACGCCAAACGATAACAAAATAGGGGAAACTCTGCTGGTTTCTCTGTCGAAAAATAATTGATATTAAATTAAATGAATTCAAAATTATATAAAAAAAAAGTAAGAAAAGTTAGGGTGCTCCGGCACCGATTGTAGCATGCCTTGCTCGACTACACTGTAGTCGGGTGAGGGGTGTTATATTTATTGGTATCAGAGCATGGTTTAGGCGTTCCTAGGCATAGATAGATAGAATAAGATTGTGTGCATGACATGCATTGCATTCATATGAGTCGAGGTGACACTAATGCAGATCTATTTTCTTGGGTATTTTAGGTTAAGGTATGGACTCAGAATCGCAGAGGGCAGTAGAAGAAGAAGTAGTGAGCCATATTTCGACTGGGAGTGATATTGGAAATCGGGGAGATCCTGCTCCACCAGTGCAAGAGGTGCCTGTACAACCCTAATAGGCCTTATTTGAGCAGATGACTGAATTCTTTCGACAGATGACTGGGGTTATTCCACCACCACCTCAATGAAAATCACCTCTAGGAAAAATTAGGAAGTATGGAGCTGTAGATTTCAATAGTAGAAAGGAAGATGATTCTTCAGCGGCTGAGTATTGGTTAGAAAATTTGAAAGAGTCCTACTGACTCCATTGCACACGTAGCGAGTTTGGAGTGTGCAGTTTCATTGTTACAAGAAGCTGCATATCGGTGGTGGGATGTTGTAACCAAGGTAGTGCCACCAGCCGACGTAACTTGGGAATTCTTTCTGATAGAGTTCAGAAAGAAATATATTAGCTGTGTTCATGAAGAGGAACAAAAGAGGAGTGGTGATCAGCAAAAGAGGAAATTTGGACGGTCTAGTAATAAGAGGCCGAGAGAACAGTTAAGTCAGACATCTGATCAAAGTAGGAGATCTAGACCTAGGCCTATACACAGAAGAGATCAACCAGAAACACTAGTAGTGAGTGTGCCAAGACTAGCAAGAAAATGTGGCCATTGTAACAAGTGGCATAAAGGTGAATGTAGGGGATTGACTGGAGCCTGTTATAGATGTGGGGCCATAGACCATCGTCTGAAAGATTGTCCTAAGAGGAATTTACCACGGACCCAGACAGAGGTCATGGAAGGACCAAGTGCAACAGTAACACCACTTCCAAATGTCACCCAAGCCAAAGAGGAGCAAGAAGCCCCAAATGTGAATTTGAGGTAAAGTATCCTTCCCTTATGATATGCCTAAGTGTATAATGATAGATTCGAAAAGACTAAATAGTACCATATATATGTAAAAGAAGTACACAGAGGGAGCAATAGAAAGATAAAGGAATTATATCAGATACCTACACCCAGTAAATTTCGAGGACGAAATTTTTGTTAGAGGGGAAGGATTGTAACATCCTCACTTTAGCTACTCCGCATGCCATCTCTTTATTCGTGACCTGTGTCGATGCAGCTAGAACGTTTGGAAAAATATTTAAACTAAAGTGAGGAACCATAATTAACTCAAATATTAATAAGAAAAATTTAGGAAAAATTTTAGAAATAAAATACAAACAAGTTAAATGAGCCGGTGCCCTAGCGATGGGTAACCCAGTGGGAAGTTGCGGTTCTCGCAACTAGGAGCCCTAGACCCAGGGAAAAAATTATAAAATAATTTTTGAGACTCCAGAGAAGAGTCATTGAGGGTTTTATTGCATTAGAATGCCAAGAAAAGGTTTAGAAAAATTTTTCAATCGGTACAGACAATTTTAGTCTGTTCAGCCAAACGGAGGGCATTTTGGTCATTTCGTCTTTGGAAATGATTTTCGACCAACTTGTCCAATTAAGTAAATAATTATTATGACATAAAATAGGAATAAATATTGATGAAAATTAAATTAAAAATGAGTAAATTAAAGAAGAAAGAAAGATAAATCGACAACTCGGTAAGAGCAAAATTTGGTCAATTAAATTTGAGGGTCCAATATTGGCAAAAAATAATGATTATTAATTTAATGAAGCTAAATTAATTTAATTAATTGAAATTATGAAAATAAAAATAATTATTGAAAAGTCAAATTATGATGATTATAAACTTCAAAATAATTTCAAATTTGCCATTCTACTTATTTACCATATTGCCATTAAATATTTAATTATTATATAGGTTAATTATTGAACAAAAATCTGCATCTTTTTCCCTTCTTCTTCCAGTCCACTTGCCTTCTTCCCTTCTTCTCTAAAATTTTCCATTAAAACTTAAAATCCAAAGCTTAAAACCCTAAGTCTCCACCAAATTTTTTCTTGGAAAAATTATAGCCCACCCTAAACTAAAGCCTAATTAGTAGAAAGCACTCAATAAAACCAAAAGAAATTGAGTTTGGGGCAAGAGAAATTTTAGACAAGGTGGACCAAGAAGGAGCTTCAAGTTTTTGATTGATTAGAAGGTTGAATTGAAGTTGAGTGAAGCTAAGGAATAAGGTTAGTGCTAGAAATTCTCTTGGAATTTAAAATTTATGCAAGTTGATTTAGGGTTTGCTCAAATATGGAATTTTGTGTTGTGACATGAATTTGATGATGTTGAGGTTGATTATTGACTATTAGAAGTGCTATAAATGTGAATTGAAGTTTGGAAGTTGGGTGAAATTGAAAATTGGGAGTGCTTCTCTTATGCAGGAAATTCGGACCTATGAGTCCAGGGAATTTTTTGACCTATAACTGAAGTTTTGTGACTCCAATTGGTATGAGGCCAATTGGAGGTGAAACTAGACACATAATGGCACAATTTTTGTGAAGAAACTATGCCCAGAAAACCAAACCAAGTAGACCAAAAGTTTGCCCTAATCTGGGTGACCTGCAGTCTGCCTGGGCAAAATGACCAAATGAACAGTATTTGGTCATTTGGCCATAAATTAGTGTAGAAAGGTCCAATTGACCTGAAATTTTACCAGCAACAAGCTGAGATATAGACCAACAACTTTCATGAAGAACACAAATTCAAATTCTGACCTTAACCTAGTCAAATTGCCAACCAAACTTTGGTCACCAAATCTGGCAGAACCAAATTGCCCAGAAAATCTGGGTACAGGTCACTCCGGCCAGTTATGGTAAAATGACCATAACTTGAGCTAAAAAACTCCAAATGGAGTGATTCAAAAAAAGAAATTCAACTAGACAAAATAAGGAACAACTTTCATGTTGATTATTTTGCCAAATTCCCACTGCAAAAATGACCAATGGAATAGTAAAACAAAGCATGAAAACTGAAAATTCTGCCCAATTAACGTTAAGCTTGGAAATGGTATTGGCAACCATTACCAACAAATTTTGAATGCAAAATGTGGTATCTTGGAGAACTTAGGTTCAATAAATTTATTATGTATTAAAAAGTCAATAATTTGAGTGAATAGTAATGTGAATAGTAATACAAAGACACAAAGTATAATAACTAAATTGGTAGAGGAAATTAAGGTATGAAATTTGGAATCCATAAAACATTCATGGATTACTTGGAATAGAAATAGTAATTCACCTAAATGACTTAATGAACATTTAAGTTATGTGAGTATATAGTTAAGAATTGCATTCCCATTACTAGTAGGTCTAATAAAACATGAGTGATACCACTTGAATATGAAATGAAATTAACCTAGATGGATTGTTGAGTATAAATGGGATGAGGTTTACATTAGGATTTATGTTTCCATTACAAATAAGATAATAACACCTTGTATGAGTTATGAATCCATATAAATATTGTAATGAATAAATGAATCACATAAAAATATGAATGGAACATTAGTTTTCTTTATAAGAGAAAGGAAGAACGTTTTGAGTACAATGGTATATAAACACCATTGTTATGAATTGTGATCAATATGAATGATGTAAGGAATGTATGAATATTATGATGAATGTATAAATTATGAAATTTATCATGAAATAATGAAGTCATAAAACACAATTTATTAATATTTAATGATATTATGTGCCCTTGTATTGCCTAGACATGTGTGTCAGATTGGATAGTTTGGCATGCCAAAAGGGTATTGTTTTAGCAGTACTGCGAAAGGCTTTATGCCTATATTCATGGCTTTATGCCCGTATTCATGGCTTTATGCCAACATTCATGGCTTTTATGCCCGATTGTGTTATCATGGCTTTTTAGCCATACTGACTGCATACGTGGTTGACATTCCGTGTCCCATGGTATGACGGCCCGAGGCACCGCGGTGTCCAGTGCCAACGACCCGTTATCCAGTTTAGTCAGCCTGTCATAGGTTACTTGGGCAGTGAAATTTATTGAAATAAGTTAAGAATATTAGCAATTAAAAATATTAGAAATTAAATAAAATAAATGAGTAAGATGACGTAAAATAAATTAGAATAGTTATTTATTAGAAAGAATCGAAATGAACTGGACCGATATCAAAATTTACTTATTATGAAATAATCTGAGACAACCTAAAAAGTATTGAGAAAATGCTAAAAGATTAGCAAAGAAAATTATAACATACATAAATATTGCAAATGTGACTTACATGATAATATAAGCATAAATTTATCATTTTTAGATCATTTTTCTTTGTACATTATTACTGTACATTGGCAAAATAAACACTTCCAAAGAAGACTAAATTAGGATAAAACATATTAAATTTTAGAAACCGCATGTGAAGTATAAATAAATCTTAATTATTTGAATTATGTTTTATTTCTATCTTTATTTGTATATTATTTCCTTGTTATATTATTGCACCACTAAGCAGCAATGCTTAGCGCGATGGAATTGTTTCCTCAGTGCATCTGAAGTTAAAGCCAATGAATACTAAGCGAGATTTTGGAGTTCTGATCGATCTGCAGAGCGTTCAAGGTTGTCACCTCCTCAGCAATGCATGTAGATAGGGCCCATATAGATCATATTTTGTATTTTGTATAAAATGCTAGATATTGTATTATAATGTAGATTATGAACAGGTAATTAATAGGAATGCGATGTAAATTAATTAATTAGCTTTTTCATATGTAATTAAATTATATATTATGTAAATTATGAAATTTTGTAATTTTTTGTAAATTATGTAAATTAAGGAAATTTGAAAATTTTGCTTATGTAATTTGATAATGTTTACATATGAATTGAGTATGAATAGAAATGTATGGAAATGATTATGAAATTCAAATGTATGGATGGGATTTGAAATATGAGAAAATTATGAGAATGATTGATGAGATAATTATGATTAGCATGGATAAGATTTTATTTTGGAAATATTGTTGAATTTCAAACAGGTGAATATTAAAATACGCCAAACGATAATAAAATAGGAGAAACTCCGCTGGTTTCTCCGTCGAAAAATAATTGATATTAAATTAAATGAATTCAAAATTATAAAAAAAAATAAAGTAAGATAAGTTAGGGTGCTCCGGCACCGATTGTAGCATGCCTTGCTCGACTACACTGTAGTCGGGTGAGGGGTGTTACAACTGCATTGTACCCCAGAGCAGAACTTGGAAGGTGCTGTGTCCCTACTTCAAGATGATGCCTATCAGTGGTGGAATACTTTTTCTAGTGAAGTCCGGCCATGACTGGTAACTTGGGATTTCTTCCTTGTTGAATTTAAGAAGAAGTATGTGGGAAGTGTGTACCTAGAATGTAACACCCCTATGTTCGGTAATGCGTTCTACTGTTTTAGTGACCAGTGTCTGTCCGGAAAGCTAGGATGCCTAGAACTACATTTAAATGTTAGTGAGGTGACATAAAATAATGAAATACAAGAAAGGAAACTACAAGAAAAACAAAGGAAAAATAATAGCAATGAAATGTAACCAAGTTAAACGAGCCTAAAACCGTAGCGATGGGTGACTGCACGGGGAAGTTACGGCGCAAGCAATAGCCGACCCCAGGACTGCAGGGAACCTTCGGAATTTAGTTTCGAGACATAATTAAAGACTTATTGAAGTATAAATGTCATTAGAAATATCAAAGAAAAATTAATTAATTAGTACAAAGAAAAACGAGAAATTGAGAAAACGACAAAACTCGGTGTTACCAAAAAATTACGAATGCAACCCGAATAGGGGCATTTTGGTCATTTGACACCTAGAGTTGCCTTTTAAACTCAATGTCCATTAAAAATAAATGATATTAAACTTTTGAAATGTCATGAAAAATTAAAATAAGATACATTATGTGAATAGTAAAAGAATTGAGATAAATATGCAAATAATGAAACTTTGAATAAATAAACAATAAAACTAATCCTAGTGCTCCACTAACTACATAATAAGAGACATAAATATGGTTTTAGTGGACAGAAAAAAGGTCTTCTTCAACCTCTCAAAACAATGGCCGAATTCATCCTCCATTAAAGCTCCATAGCCAAACCTCATTCTACCTCTATGCAACCTTGATCAAGTCACCTTTTTCACTAGGTTCCTTCACTAAACCTTGTCTACACACCTTGGGCAGCATACTTGGAGCAAAAGAAGGAAGTTTAGTGAGGTTTGAGCAAGCTACAAAAATAAGTAAGTGTCCAATTCTCTTCCTTCCTTTAGTAAAAGTGATGCTTGAGTTAAGGGATGTTGTTTGGTGAAGAAAATTTGATGAATGGTTGAGTATTGGAGTTGAGCCATTTTCGGCAGCCATGAAGGTTTGTAGTGTTTGAATTTTTCTTACCTCTAATGGATAGAAATTAAGGTTGATTAACTCAAATAGAAGATGTAGTAAGTTAATATCCAAGGATGTGCATGTTAGTGCTTGAATTAAAGGTTTGAAAATGGGTTTTGAAGCTTTAGCAAACTGCCATGTTTGGCAGCCTATAATATCATGAATTTATGTGTGTGAATATGAAATTTATTAATAAAATATGATAGTGTTAAATTATGGGCAACATGTGTAATTGATATTGAGGTATGAGTATATAGAAGTGTATGTGTAATATTGATATTAAGATATGTTGAATTTTGGTGAAAGTGAATGTTGAACTTGAATGGTGAATTATGTGCATTCAACACTTGAGTGTTCTGCCCAATATGCTTGCTGGAATTGTGTTTAGTATTTGTAGAAGTGCTGTAAATGAATAATGAAGTCACGAGGAGGAGAAGGAATGTCAAATTGGAAGTGTAATTGTCTTGTGCAGGTTGTGTGTTGTTGGCAGTACCTAAAGTAGGTTATAAGTGCAAAACTGTGAACCCAATTGGTATGAGGCCAATGGAGGGTGAAACTAGACACCAAATAGGCCAACTTTCATGTAGAAATGTTGCCAAAATTCTGCCTAGAAACTGATCTTAAAAATGACCAAATCCGGATTAGTGACTTGAAAGCCTGAAAATTGACCATTTGGGCAGTAGTAAGTGTTTTGGCCATAACTCATTCAAAACATGTCCAAATGACCTGAAATTTTTACCATGAATAGTTTAGACATAGAGGTACAACTCTTATGAAGACACCAAAACCCAGAAATGACCATAAGCAAGTCAAATAGCTTGCACAAGTTCGGGTACCAAAACTGCCAGAACTAAAAGTGACCTAAAATTGACCAAATTTTGCACTAAAGGTGTAATCTGTCCAGCTTTAGTAAATTGATCATATCTTGGTCTATACAACTCAGAATGATCTGAAATTTTGCCCCGAATGCAATAAGACATAGAGCTACAATTTTGCTTCTTTGAGCAGAAGCTAAAAACAAGAGAAATAGGACTTTAAGCTAGACCAATCTAGCACACAAAAATTGAGAACTTGACATTTACATACAATGATGCTTGAAATAATTTGGTAATGAATGCCAACTTGTAAAAATGGTAAATTGCACTATATTGGTAGCATATTGAAATGCAAGACGTGACATATTGGTAACATTAAACCTAATTCATCTAGAGTGCATCAAGGGTCAACATTATAGGTTGACTAATGAAAGGAGTAGTATTAATAAAATTTAATTATGGAACCTTATGATTAGAAACAATTTAACTAAGTACCGAAACACTTAAATTGTGTGTTTCAGTTGAAAAGGATATTAAAGAGCATAAGGACCATTGAGTCAAGGCCAAGAGGTGACTCATCCGAGGTCTATGTATAATATTTTTTTTATATTCACTACTTGTACCAGAAAATTTATTTGGAGAAATGAGTTATGAATAATTTTTGATTGTTTTGGCTTTGGGAATTTTATTTGGAAATTATTGTGTTGCCTACTTTGCAAATGGAAATTTTAAGTTAAAATGTGATTTGTGGTTTGTATGAAATATTTAAATTTTGTGATTTGAAATTGTTTTGATTCACACTTGGCATGACAATATTACTATGTTCCTCCTTCATTTATGGGGTGAGTATGACTATATTCCTCCCTCTTTGACTTGTCAGTCTGAGGTGAGTATGGATGTGTTCTCATTAGCTAGCTAGCCACCTCCCTCATTGATTTCGATTAGTGGGGTGAGTATGCCTTGTCGTGGTGTACAACACGGCATGTTCGGAAATATTTGTGTCATGATGTAAGTTGTGTTATTGATTGGTAACACTGTGTTATTCAATTGTTTGATCAAATTTGTGTTATGTGAGCTTTGAAAAAAATTGTGAATTATTTGAATTGTAAATTGTCAATAAAAGTTTTATATACTTCATTTTAAATTGTTATTATGCACCACTGAGTAAATTTTACTCAGCGATAGCTTTTTCATTGCTGTCGCAGGTAGACAGATGGAAAAAGTAGTAGAGTAGGCTGCTTGTGCTACATTTTGAGATTTCACCGGGTATATTGAGTATACCATATTTTGTAGTTTTTGTTGTAATGTATGTGCTTTGTATGTATATATTGTACTTGGTCTTGAGCAGTTGTAAACTAAAATTATAAATTATTTTGGCCTGTAAAAATATTATGATATATTTATCTTATCTCAGCTTTTGGAAACATTGGAAAATTGATGAAGAACTGCTTTATTAAAAATACAGATGACACTCTGCTAAAATTTTTACAGAAATCACTGATACTCAGATTTGTTAATTGTTTTCACTTCAATTAAAAATATTTTAACACCTGTCAATAGTGCTCACCACTGTAAAAAGAAATAAGAAAAGGTTTAAAATCCCTTATAGTGTATTTAATGGGTTATCAGTAGACGAAGTTTGGTAATTCATTAGGTATACTATGGGATTATGTTATGCCTTACGGAGGGGTAGGGTGTGACATGTTTTAGTGGTATCAGAGCAAGTTTTTTTTTTTTAAATTCTGTTTTGACCTGTAATTTGAATATTCTTTCTTCATAGTACAACTGCTCATTGTCATTGTTTAATACATACAGTACATTACATTATAAATATGCACTAACAGGAGGAAATCTCCTTGTGTTATTTGTTCAGGAGGTCTAAGATCCTCAAATTGACTATGGAGGAAGGGGATCATTCAGTCGATCAATCAATAGAGGCTGAGGTACAAAGGGATGCCCCAGCCCTACATAATGTGAGTGGATCAGCCGCACCAGTCCCCTCAGTACCGCAGTTCCCTGCTCAATTTGCACAACAGATGGCTGCAATGTTCCAACAGATGGTTGGTAACATGCCTACTCAAGCCCCATTGTAGACACCAGTAGTACAACCACACCCTTCAGCTTGGCAGTATGATAAGCTGATTAAGTATGGGGCCACTGAGTTCAAGGGGACAGTGGATCCGCTAGAAGCAGAACTATGGTTGGAAAGGATGGAAAGAGTTTTCAGGAAGCTGCACTGCACTTATGAGCTGAAGTTTGAATACTCAGTCTCACTTCTACAGGGAGATGTATATGACTAGTGGAAAACCATTCCCCACAGTTTGGTGGAACCCCCAGTACTGACATGGGATGACTTTCTCAGAGAGTTCAGGCAAATATATGTCCCAGATGCCTATGTGGACCGGGGTTCTTAAGCCTGAAGCAAAGGAACAGAACAGTGGCAGAATATGAGAGAAACTTCTCTCGATTGAGTCATTATGTAGGAAGCCTGCTTACCACTCCTAGAGACAGATGTAAACGTTTTGAGACTGGGTTAAAGCCTAGTCTATGAATGCAAGTTATGAGGTTTTAACACCAGAATTTCTCAGAGCTAATATCATAAGTCTTGGAACTGGAAAGAATTGAGAATGAAAAAACAGTTAAAAAGGGTACAGAAGAAAAAGAGAAAATTAGAAAGACTACTGATCAAGTTCCTGATAGTGGGTTAGGAAAGAGAAAGCACTTTGAAGGATCTAGCTCATGCGAATCGGGTAGAGATAGATCTTCTGTACAGAAACCACCTCGATCGGATCAGCAAACTCAGCAGAAACCCAGAAATACGCTATCGGATTGACTTTGTGAAACTTGTGGTAAACCACATAGTGGGGTATGTTATAGAGCTATAGGATCATGTTTTAATTGTGGAGAGACTGTTCATTTTGCTAAGGATTGTATAAATGCACGCCATTCAGGATTATTTACTACACTAGAGGGATCAGCCCAAGTTTCTACCCCAAGGAGTTTACCATCAGTTTATAGAGGTAGGGGTAGAGGTAGGGGTAGTACACCTGGAAGTCAGAGTACTGTGAATCAGCTAGAACAAGGTGATGCTTTAGCTAGAATATACACCATACGACAGAGGGAAGAGGCTGAGACTTCTAACATTGTTGCTGGTACTTTCTCAATTTTTAACTAAGATATATATATGTATTGTTTGACCTTGGGTCTGCATACTTTTATGTTAGTGCCAGCATTGTTTGCCTTCCTGCTATCCCTCATATAAAAATAAATTTTGATATGTTAGTGATTAGTCATTTTGGAATTAGTTTTGGAAGAGTTTGCTAGCGAAAAATATTTCTTAGAATATGATAAATTATTGAAAATCGATAGATAAATGAGTTGTGGAAGTAAAAATTTGAACAGTTGATTCAGATGTAACAAAGAAATGTTACGAATATGAGTAAGATTGGTAACTAGAATGGTCAGAGGACCAATGATTAGATAAATAATTTTAACATGACCTCAATGGTCATTCAATAAGGAAACATGAACCGAAATATTAGATAGAACAATAGTAAGAGAAGATTGGTGTTATACAAACAAATTAAATGTTGTACTAGATTGTTAAAAGTCTTATACAAATTTAAAGGAAAGAAGATTATATGATCATATAAAAAGGAGAAAATAAACGTATGACTATTGTAAGATGGCTATTGGGTAAAATTTCGCGGACGGAATTTATTTTAAGGGAGGGAGAATTGTAACACCCCTATGTTCAGTAGTGCATTCTACTGTTCCGGTGACCAGTGTCTATCCGGATAGTTAGGATGCCTAGAACTACATTTAAATGTTAGTGAGGAGACATATAATAATGAAATACAAGAAAGGAAATTACAAGAAAAACAAAGGAAAAATAATAGCAATGAAATATAACCAAGTTAAACGAGCCAAAAACCGTAGCGATGAGTGACCGCACGGAGAAGTTACGGCGTAGGCAATAGCCGACCTCAGGACTGCAGGGAACCCTCGGAATTTAGTTTCAAGACATAATTAAAGACTTATTAAAGTATAAATATCATTAGAAATATCAAAGAAAAATTAATTAATTAGTATAAAGAAAAATGAGAAATCGAGAAAACGACAAAACTTGGTGTTACCGAAAAATTGGGAATGCAACCCGAATAGGGGCATTTTGGTCATTTGACACCAAGAGTTGCCTTTTGACCTCAATGTCCATTAAAAATAAATGATATTACACTTTGAAAATGTCATGAAAAATTAAAATGAGATACATTATGTAAATAGTGAAAGAATTGAGATAATTGTGAATATAATGAAACTTTGAATAAATAAACAATAAAACTAATCCTAGTGCTCCACTAACTACATAATAAGAGACATAAATATGGTTTTAGTGGACAGAAAAAAGGTCTCCTTTAACCTCTCAAAACAATGGCCGAATTCATCCTCCATTAAAGCTCCATAGCCAAACCTCATTCTACCTCCACGCAACCTTGATCAAGTCACCTTTTTCACTAGGTTCCTTCACTAAACCTTGTCTACACACCTTGGGCAGCATACTTGGAGTAAAAAGAAGGAAGTTTAGTGAGGTTTGAGCAAGCTACAAAAATAAGTAAATGTCCAATTCTCTTCCTTCCTTTAGTAAAAGTGATGCTTGAGTTAAGGGATATTGTTTGGTGAAGAAAATTTGATGAATGGTTGAGTATTGGAGTTGAGCCATTTTCGGCAGCCATGAAGGTTTGTAGTGTTTGAATTTTTCTTACCTCTAATGGATATAAATTAAGGTTGATTAACTCAAATGGAAGATGTAGTAAGTTAATATCCAAGGATGTGCATGTTAGTGCTTGAATTAAAGGTTTGAAAATGGGTTTTGATGCTTTGGCAAACTGCCATGTTTGGCAGTCTATAATATCATAAATTTGTGTGTGTGAATATGAAGTTTATTAATGAAATATGATAGTGTTAAATTGTGGGCAGTATGTGTAATTGATATTGAGGTATGAGTATATGAAAGTGTATGTGTAATATTGATATTGAGATATGTTGAATTTTGGTGGATGTGAATGTTGAACTTGAATGGTGAATTGTGTGCATTAAACACTTGAGTGTTCTGCCCAATATGCTTGCTAGAATTATGTTTAGTATTTGTAGAAGTGCAATGAATGAATAATGAAGTCATGAGGAGGAGAAGAAATGTCAAATTGGAAGTGTAATTGTCTTGTACAGGTTATGTGTTGTTGGTAGTACCTAAAGTAGGTTATAAGTGCAAAACTGTGAACCCAATTGGTATGAGGCCAATGGAGGGTGAAACTAAACACCGAATAGGCCAACTTTCATGTAGAAATGTTGCTAAAATTCTGCCTAGAAACTGACCTTAAAAATGACCAAATTCGGATTAGTGACTTGAAAGCCAGAAAATTGACCATTTGGGCAGCAGTTAGTGTTTTGGCCATAACTCACTCAAAACAGGTCCAAATGACCTAAAGTTTTTACCATGAATATGTTAGACATAGAGCTACAACTCTTCTGAAGACATCAAAACCCATAAATGACTATAAGTAAGTCAAATAGCTTGCACAAGTTCGGGTACCAAAACTGCCAGAACTAAAAGTGACCTAAAATTGACCAAATTTTGCACTAAAGGTGCAGTCTGTCCAGCTTTAGTAAATTGACCATATCTTGGTCTATACAACTCAGAATGATCTGAAATTTTGCCCCGAGTGCAATAAGAATAGAGCTACAATTTTTCTTCTTTGACCAGAAGCTAAAAACAAAGAGAAATAGGACTTTAAGCTAGACCAATCTTGCACACAAAAATTGAGAACTTGACATTTACATACAATGATGCTTGAAATAATTTGGTAATGAATGCCAACTTGTAAAAATGGTAAATTGCACTATTGGTAGCATATTAAAATGCAAAATGTGACATATTGGTAACATTAAACCTAATTCATCTAGAGTGCATCAAGGGTCAACATTATAGGTTGACTAATGAAAGGAGTAGTATCAATAACATTTAATTATGGAAACTTATGATTAGAAACAATTTAACTGAGTACTGAAACAATTTAAATTGTGTGTTTCAGTTGAAAAGAATATTGAAGAGCATAAGGAACATTGAGTCAAGGCCAAGAGGCGACTCATCCGAGGTCTGTGCACAATATTTTTTTTATATTCACTGCTTTTACCAGAAAATTTATTTGGAGAAATGAGTTATGAATAATTTATGATTGTTTTGGCTTTGGGAATTTTATTTGGAAATTATTGTGTTGTCTACTTAGCAAATGGAAATTTTGAGTTAAAATGTGATTTGTGGTTTGTATGAAATATTTAAATATTGTGATTTGAATTGTTTTGATTCACAGTTGGCATGATAATATTACTATGTTCCTCCTCCATTTATGGGGTGAGTATGACTATATTCCCCCCTCTTTGACTTGTCAGTCTGAGGTAAGTATGGATGAGTTCTCATTAGTTAGCTAGCCACCTCCCTGTTTGATTTCGATTAGTGGGGTGAGTATGCCTTGTCATGGTGTACAACACGACATGTTCGGAAATGTTTGTGTCATGACCTAAGTTGTGTTATTGATTGGCAACACTGTGTTCTTCAATTATTTGATCAAATTTGTGTTATGTGAGCTTTGAAAAAAATTGTGAATTGTTTGAATTGTAAATTGTCAATAAAAGTTTTATATACTGCATTTTAAATTGTTATTGTGCACCACTGAGTAAATTTTATTCAGCGATAGCTTTTTCATTACTGTCGCAGGTAGACAGATGGACAGAGCAGCAGAGTAGGCTACTTGTGCTACATTTTGATATTTCGCCTGGTATATTGAGTATACCATATTTTGTAGTTTTTGTTGTAATGTATGTGCTCTGTATGTATATATTGTACTTGGTGTTGAGCAGTTGTAAACTAAAATTGTAAATTATTTTGGCCTGTAAAATATTGTGATATATTTATCTTATCTCAGCTTTTGGAAACACTGAAAAATTGATGAAGAATTGCTTTATTAAAAATACAGATGACACTCTGCTAAAATTTTTACAGAAATCACTGATACTCATATTTGTTAATTGTTTTCACTTCAATTAAAAATATTTTAACACATGTCAATAGTGCTCACCACTGTAAAAAGAAATAAGAAAAGGTTTAAAATCCCTTGTAGTGTATTTAATGGGTTATCAATAGACGAAGTTTGGTAATTCATTAGGTATACTACGGGATTATGTTATACCTTATGGAGGGGTAGGGTGTGACATAGAAGACAAGAGGAGAGAATGTCACACCCTACGCCTCCGTAAGATGTAACATGATCCCATAGTACACCTAATGAATTACCATACTTCGCCTACCTGTAACCCATTAAATACACTACAAGGGATTTTAAACAATTTATTACTTCTTTTTAAAGTGGTGAGCACTTTTGACAGGTGTAAAAACTTTTTAATCGAAGTTAAATCACACATTAGGTCTGAAATAGCCACAACTTTTATAAAAATTTCGACGGAGTGCCGTCTGTGTTTTGAGCAAAACAGTTCTTCAAAAACCTGTAGAAAAAACTTTCAATATATTTGTTTCAGTATCAAACTCTAATATGGCTCAACACAAATCAATTTTCTCAAACATAAGTCAAACTCAATTCAACATCACTTTTAGTAGTTTCAAAAATAGATTGTAAAATGACTAAGTATTTCAAAGTTGAGATAAGAAAATTATAGTACAACATTTTTATAGGCCAAAATAATTTACAACTTTATTTTACAACTGCTCAAGACCAAGTACAATATATACATACAGTTCACATACATTACAATAATATTTACAAGGAAGTGGTATACTCAATATACCCGGCAAAATCCCAAAGCGAAGTTACAAGCAGTCTACTCTGCTGCTTTATCTGTCTGTCTACCTGTGACAGCAATGAAAAAGCTATCGCTGAGTAAAATTTACGCAGTGGTGCATAATATCAATTTAAAATGACGTATATAAAACATTTATTGATAATTCACAATTCAAATGATTCAAAATTTCATGTCACAATTTTCAAAGCTCATATAACACAAGTTTGATTAAACAATTTAATAAACACAGTGTTGCCAATCAATAACACAACTTAGGTCATGACACACACTTTTCCGAACATGCCGTGTTGTACACCACGATGAGGCAAACTCACCCCACTAATCGAAATCAATGAGGGAGGTGGCTAGCTAGTTAATGAGAACTCATCCATACTCACCTCAGACTGGCAAGTCAAAGAGGGAGGAATATAGTCATACTCACCCCATAAATGGAGGAGGAATATAGTGTACCTATCAGAGCACTTGCAGGTGTTACGTATTGCTGTCCCTGTCACGCTTCGCCACAGTTCATGCATGAGAGTTCCCAAGAATCGTAGGTGTTACGTATCGCCATCCCTACTTTGCTCTGATACCACTAAACACATTTTATCTCAAAATTTCCATTTACAAAGTAGGCAACACAATAATTCTCAAATAAAATTCCCAAAGCCAAAACAATAAAAAATTATTCATAACTCATTTCTCCAAATAAAGTTTCTAGTAAAAGCAGTGAATATAAAAAGTATTGTGCACAGACCTAGTTTGAGTTACCTCTAGGTCTTGACTCAATGTTCCTTATGCTTTTCAATATCCTTTTCAATTGAAACACACAATTTAAAGTATTTCAGTACTCAGTTAAATTGTTTCTAATAATAAAATCCAATATCTAAATTTTCTTAGTACTATTCCCTTCAATTCATTTCATTAGTCAACCTATAATATTGACCTTTGATGCACTCTAAGTGAGTCAATTTTAATGTTCTCAATTTGTCACATTTTATAGTCTCTAAGTGTTGGTATATGTTACCAATTTCATTTTAAAGCTTATTGCATTTTATTGCCATTTTCCAGATTTCATGGCCAATGTTTACTGTCTATTGGACCAGGCTACAGTGTAAATTTAATAGATTTCTCTTCATTAAATTGTTTTTCATTGTGTCTTCTTTAATTTCCTTTTTGAATCACTCCATTTGGAGTTGTATAGCTCAAGTTATGGTCAATTAACCATAACTAGGTCAAATCTAAATTTTAGTTTCCTTTTTAGACATTTTTCGGTTCTGATTTTAGTAATTTATTTGGACTATTTATAATCATATTGAGGTCAAGCATTCTTCATAAGTATTGTTGCCCTATGTCTTAGGGACAACCAGAAATTTTGCTTACCATTTTTCAAGTCTTATAGAATTCTTTATAGACAAATTATTAACTTAGACTCAAAGGTCCTATATTGGCATGGTCCTCACTTAGGTCAATGGATTTGACCTTAAATTTGGACCTTATACATTTATAATTTGAGGAAGTTGTCTAAAACAAAGTTTTAGATCTCTTTATTAGCTTTCCAAATTGGTATGATTCATTTAAATTGGATACTTCTGGTGGGAGATATGCTTATTTGAATTTTCTAGATTTTATGGTCAAATGTGCTAATTCCAGATTTAGTATGCCAATTAATCAAGTTAATTGACCTAGTTCCCTTAATTTTTGGGTTTTGGTCAAATTACCAATATTGTAGATTTATGTCTTATTGAAATTTTGGGACTAATTTCATGTCATTTGGAGTTCTATGGACCAAGTTAGGGTCATTTTACTAATGCTGGTCAAGTTGCACTTATATTGCAAACTTTAGGTCATTTTTAGGTCAAAGTCAATTCGGCCAGTTTTTGTAACCCAAATTGTGCAAGCATTTTTGACTTGGTTATGGTCATTTTTAGGCTTTGGTGTCTTCATAAGAGTTGTAGCTCTATCTCTAAGCTTTCCATGGTATAAATTTCAGGTCATTTGAACCTGGTTTGAGTGAGTTATGGCCAAAATACTAACTGCTATTCAAATGGTCAATTTTCAAGTTTGCAAAGTCACCAATCTGGATTTGGTCAATCTTCATGTCACTTTCTGGACAGAATTTAGGTAGGCTTCCAACATGAAAGTTGGCACATGTTGTGCCTAGTTTTACCCCCAATTGGCCTCATACCAATTGAAGTCACACAAGTCCATTTATAGCCTAAAACACATACTGCCCTTTTACATGTCTCTCAAACACCAATCCACATACACATTAACCTTGTTATAAGTCCACTTCTCTACCAAATTCTGAATTGGTACTAAACCATAACCACTCAACACATCACATTTAGGTCAACTTGGGCAGAATATAACAATTCACAATACATCAATTACAACTCAGAATTTTAAAGTTCAATTTCAATAATACCTACACATGAATACCTCCCATTAACACATCTAATTTCCCACCAACATTTACATATACATTCTGCCATCCTTGGTACCATAATTTAGTAAAGTATTTCATGAATATAAACACTCTACCATGCATCACAAGGCTGCCCAATTTACACATATACTTCAATCTCCCATATTGACTTCCTAACCTCACTTTTAATGCACAATTCACACATACACATGGTAATCAAGCTCTTATACATTTAAGCACTTTAATTAACCTCATTACCCATCAAATACAAGTGAGAATACATCAAGTTTCTTCAACAATCATGGCTGCCAAAATGGAACATCCCATAACCAACCATTTCTTCAAATTTCTTCACCCAAAATACTACGCACAACCTCAACACAAGTTTAATTAAGCAAGGGAAGAAAATGGACACTTACCTCTAGTTGGAGCTTGCTAAAACTTCTTCAAATCTTTCTCTTTTAGTTGCCAATATCCTTCCCCAAGTGTGGTGATCAACTTTAGTGAAGAAAGCAAGTGGAAAGGAGGTGAAATGCATGGTTGCATGGTGATTTTAAAGCTTCGGCCATGGGAGGGTCTCTTTGGGAGGTTTTGGCTGGTTCAATGGCTTAAGGTTGAAGATGAATTCTACTGTCCTAAATGTCTTTTATAGGTGGCCAAATCTGTAGTAGTGGAGCACTAAATTTTTTTTTAATGTTTATTTATTGAAGCTTTCATAAATTACATTTTGTGCACCAAACTTCCATCATTTATTTTATGTACCACATTTTTAATTTTCATGATATTTTCAAAGTGTGCTATTACTCATTTTTAATGGACATTGAGGTCAAAAGGCAACTCAAGGTGTCAATTGACTAAAATGCCCCTATTCGGTTTGTATTCTCGATTTTTCAGTAACACCGATTTTTGTTTGTTTCTTGATTTTTTATTTTTCTTTGTACTAATTTATTAATTTTTCTTTGACATTTATACCTCAATAGATGTTTAATTAGGTCCCAAAAAAATTTTCCAGGGTTTCTCGTGGTCCAAGACTAGTCAATGGTCCTCGCCGCAACTTTCCGGTGCGGTCACCCATCGCTACGGTTTTTGGCTCGTTTAACTTAATCACATTTCATTGCTCTTATTTTTCCTTTATTTTTCTATATTGTATTTCATTATTTCATATCTCTTCACTAATATTTAAGTATAATTCCAAGCATTCTAGCTATCCGGATAGACACTGGTCACCAGAACAGTAGAATGCACTACCGAATGTAGGGGTATTGCAGAGAATTCATTAACCTGAGGCAAAGACAACTATCAGTAGCGGAGTATGAGAAGGAGTTTGTCAGACTAAGCTGCTATGAAAGAGAGATAGTCCCCACAGAAGCACAGAGGTGCAGAAGGTTTGAAGAGGGGCTAAATGACAACATCAAAATAATGATCACTGCCTTGGGGATTACGGACTTCACGAAATTAGTTGAAGCCGCACTGAAAATGGAAAGGGTCAGAGTATGTGAACAGAATAGGAAAGATAGGCAGCGTAAGAGGGAAATTGGACCAGGGCAGTCAAGTATTGTAACATCCTCACTTTAGCTAGTCTGTACGTTCTACTGTTCTGGTGACCAATGTTGGTCCGGATAGTTAGAATATCTGAAATTATAATTAGACTAGAGTGAGGAGTTATAAATAAACCAAATAATGATGAGAAAAAATAAGAAAAATTTTTAGAAATGAAATGCACTAAGGTTAAATGAGCCGTAGCCCTAGTGATGAGTGACCCTAACGGGAAATGACGGCGAAGGCCGTTAGTAACCCTAAACCCTGGAAAAACTTCATGAAATAATTTTTGAGACCTCAGGGAAGGATTATTAGGGTTTCAATAACAATAAAATGCTAAGAAAACACAAGGAAAATTTAATCAATCGGTACACACAATTTTAGCTCGTTAAGCCAAATGGAGGGCATTTTGGTCATTTTGTCTTCAGAGATGATTTTTGACCAACTTGTCTAATTAAGTACATAAATTATATGATATAAAATATGAATTAATGTTGATGAAAAATTAATTTGAAGTGAGTAGAAATGAAAGAAAAAAAAATGAAATAAAATGCCTAATTATGACATCCTAATGATGTCATTTAAAACCTCCCACCAATCACCATTTAGCAAGTTTTCTTAAAACAAATAAAAGAGATAAGAATTAAGAAAAAAAACTCCAGAATTGTCTTTCTTCTTCAGGTAGCCGAACCAACTCCATGGTGTTCCACCATTGCCATCTCAACAAAGCTTCAAATCCTACCTTAAATCACCATAAAACCCTACCTTGTCTTCACTAAATTTGATCTTTATACATTTTGTAAACTTGAGGCAGCAAAAAGGAAAGGAAACAAAGAGGTTTTGCAAGTGTGAGAAACTCTTCAACTAAGGTTAGCGCCCAATTTTTCTCTCTCTCACTCAATTCATGTTTAAGGACATGATATAAGTTGAAATTGTATGTTTAGTGCATAAATTGAACTTTGAGAACTTGGAGACTTGAGCAAAATTAGGGTTTGCTCATGTAATGGTATATGAACATTGTAATGGTCAATTAGTGACCATTTGGTTATATTTGATGAGGAATTGAAGTGATTTATGACAATGGAATTGAGGTTAGGTATGCTACCCTAGGTGACCTGCAGGGCTGGGTGTGAGTCTAGTAAGTTGGGGCAGCTGTAACTTGAAAGGTGTAGATTCAATTGGTGCAAGGCCAATTAGACATGAAATTAGACCCATAATGGCACAACTTTGGTGCAGAAACCCTACCCAGAAAACCAACCCAAGTTGACCAAAAAACTACCCTAATCTGGGTGACCAACTTACTGTCCCTGGATAATGACCAAATGAATAGTATTTGTGCAAATAGTCATAACTTAATGTAGAAAAGTTCAATTGATCTGAATTTTGACCAGTAGAAAGCTGAGACATAACCCTACAACTTTCATGAAGAAAACAAACCCAAATTTTGACCATAACATATCCAAAAGCTGACCTGCAATCAGTGTACAAAAATTTCAGAATTGATTCTGCCTAGAAATTCTGGAAAAATTGCAATATGGCCAGTTATGGTGCTTAGGTCATAATTTGAGCTACAAAACTCCTAACGGAGTGATTCAAAAAAATAAATGTAACTAGACACAATAAGGAACAATTTTGATGAAGAAAATTTGGCCAAATTCTCACTGTAGAATGGCCTAATAGAACAGTGAACTCTAACACTCAAAACTGAAATTTCTGAATTATTCTCCATTGGTTTTAAGTATTGTTTGGCAACTAATGCCAACACTTTTGTAAACCAAAATGTGGTATTTTGGTGAACTTAGGTTCAACAAATCTATTATAAATTAAAAAGTCAACCTTTGAGTGAAATTAGTCAAGTGAATAGTGACCTCTATATTATAAAAATAAATATTGAATCATTTATTGTGTAAAATGCCCTAGTATGCCTAGAATGATTGGTTTGGATTGGTTGGCATGCCAATAGGGTTCAGTTAGCAGTATTGCATATGGCATTATGCTATTCTGTGATTTTATAGCTTTTAGCCATTTTGATATCAGTGTGATACTTGGCTTTGTGCCCAATGATTATTACAGCTTATTAGCTGTTCTGTTGTTGGCTGGGAGACACAATGTGACCGATGGTGTGATGGCCCAAGGTACTTGGTACCCAGTGCCAGTTTACCCGTTTATCTAGTTTAGTTGATTAGTATAGGTTACTTGGGCAATCTAAATAAATCTTACCAAATTTTAATCAAATAATACTATAATAATTGCCAAGAACTTAGTCTACAAAAATGTCAGCATACATTATGCACATCCATTTTATTTTAGCTATTTCATTTTATATTGGTGCCACTAAGCAAAATTGCTTAGCGCGTCGCTTTTGCCACTCGCAGGTACTGGAGACATAGCTGGGGAGTCCAGCAAACCTCAGACCGGGTGATTAGTCAGATCTGCATAGAGTCCAGAGTCACCTCATATCTGCAGTGCACTTGGTAGGATATTAGGATTTTGGGTTGTATTTTTTACTTTGCATTTTGTTCTAGTTATTGATTGTAATTACAAACTCATGAAATCATATGTTAATGTAAATATATGAAGTTTCATGTTATTGTAATTATCAATATATTTTGTTGAAAAATAAAATATTAAGGAGTTATTCATGAAATTAATTCGAATTGTGATGTGAACAAAAAGTTTGAAAATTGTGTTGAGATTTGGAGATTGAGTTGATATGTATGTATATTGGAGTTCTAGATCTGAAAACCACATTGGAAGTGTTTTTAACAGGTTCAGAAGAACTATTTTTCTAATTTACAGTCGGCGCACTGCCAGATTTTCTATAAAAATTTATGAAAAATTCAGATTAACCAAATTTGTAAATAAATGATATAATTGGTAAAATATTGCACTTGGTAAATAAATAAATAAATTAAGAAGGATAACTTGTTATGGAATAAGATATGGTGCTCCGGCACACTGTATGGCATATCTTGCTCGGCTACACTGTAGACGGGTAAGGGGTGTCACATTTAGTAGTGTCAGAGCATCGGTTTAGGCATTTTTGAGCCTAGATAGAGTGCATACCATTGCATTATATTTGTAAGTGTTGAGGTGACACTAATGCAAATCTGTTTGTTTTCTTATTTTGATTTGGGTATGGATCCTGCTTCTTAAATAGCAGTTGATGAAGAGGTGGAGAGTCATGCTCCACCAAGGGCTGAATCAGGAGGCAGGGGAGAAACTGCTCCACTAGCAGCTGAGGCACCTGCCCAACCTCAGTTTGCATTATTCCAGCAAATGATTGAATTTTACCGATAAATGATGGGGCAATTTCACCACCATAACCACAGTCACAACCTCCGCCACCACCACAGAAGTCCCATCTGGAAAAACTATGAAAACATGGGGCTGTAGATTTCTTTGGGAAGAAGGAGGATGACCCCATGACAGCTGAAAATTGGCTGGATAGAACTGTAAGAGTGTTGAAACAGCTTCATTGCACCCCCGAGTAGAACCTGGAGGGTGTTGTGTCCCTACTTCAAGATGGCGCATACCAGTGGTGGGACACAATATCCAGTGAGGTACAGTCAGATCAGATCACTTAGGATTTCTTCCTCACAGAGTTCAGGAAGAAGTATGTCAGTAAAGTGTATCTAGAAGAGAGAAGAAGAGAATTTATTAGTCTGAGACAGAGGCATATATCGGTGGTAGAATATGAGCGTGAATTTGTCAGACTGAGCCGGTATGGGAGGGAGATAGTCCCTATAGAGGCTGAGAGGTGCAGAAGGTTTAAGGAAGGACTAAATGACAATATCAAGGTCATGATAACAGCATTGGAGATTACAGATTTTGCCAAATTAGTTGATGCTACATTAAAAGTGGAAAGAGTCAGAATAAATGAGCAAAATAGAAGGGAAAGACAGCAAAAGAGGGGTCCAGGTCAGTCCAGTTCATTCTCTGCACCCAGTAAGAAGTTTAAGGGTCCTTCTACTTAGAGTTTGGGTCAGCCTCAAGGTCATGGTCAGTCCCAAGGGCCCAGACCACAGTTCACACCTAGGAGAGGCCAGTCCATACCATCAGTGGGTAGCTCTCCAGGGACGGTGTTCAGGGGACCAGCCCCAACATCATCTGCCTGTCCATACTGTCAGAAGTGGTATAAGGGGGACTATTGGCAAGTAATTGGTGCTTGCTTACGTTGTGGGTCTACAGAACATCAAATCAAAAATTTCCCGAAGAGGACTACTACAGTTGCCCCAACACAAGCAGATAGGCTTGCCCCTACACCTCAAAGGGGTAGAAAGTCCAGCAAATCTGAGGTAGCTGGTCCATCACTAAGGCTTGCATTTGAGTCAGTCGAGAGGCCATAAGCCAGAGTACCTGCCAGAGCTTATGACATGAGAGCCCAGGAGGAGTTAGATGCCCCAGATGTTATCAGGGGTACGTTCTTCCTCTACACTTTACCTGTGCATCCATTAGTGGATCTAGGATCTACCCATTCATATATCTGCATCAAGCTACCCGTAGAGAAGCGAGTTTCCGTAGAGGAGAGTGACCAAGACATTCTAGTCACAAATCCGCTAGGCCACAGTGTGGTAGTGAATAAGGTGTATAAAGGTTGCTCGTTGAGGATTCAGGGGTATGAATTCTCAGCAGACCTAATTGAATTGCCCTTCCACGAGTTTGATGTGATTTTGGGAATGGACTGGTTATCACGTTATCAGGCAATAGTTGATTATAAACTGAAGAGGATTTCTCTGAAAACTCCTAAGGGTAATGAGATTTCAGTTGTGGGTGAAAGGACATATTTCCTGTCCCATGTTATCTCAGCCACAGTTGCAAAAAGATTAATGAGAAAAGATTATGAAGCCTACCTAGTACACATTGTTGATATTAGGCAGGCTAAGCCAAACTTGTGTGCAGGCTAAGCCAAACCTGTGTGATATACCCATAGTAAGAGACTTCCCAGATGTGTTTCCTGAAGAATTGCCTGGTTTACCACCAGAAAGAGAAGTCGAATTTGCTATTGAGGTAATGCCAGGTATAGCACCAATTTCTATTGCTCCTTATAGGATGGCACCCACTGAATTGAAGGAGTTGAAAATTCAGTTACAGGAGTTACTAGATAAGGGGTTCATACGCCCCAGTGTGTCACCATGGGGAGCTCCGGTACTGTTTGTGAAGAAGAAGGATGGAACCTTAAGATTGTGCTTTGATTATCGGCAGTTGAACAAAGTAACTGTGAAGAACAAATATTCATTGCCTAGAATTGACGATCTGTTTGATCAGTTGAAGGGAGTCGGTGTATTTTTAAAAATTGATCTTAGATCAGGGTATCATCAGCTGAGGGTAAAGGATGCAGATGTGTCTAAAACTGCATTCAGAACTCGGTATGGGCATTATGAATTCCTAGTGATGCCGTTTGGGTTAACAAATGCACCAGCAGCATTCATGGACCTTATGAACCGTATCTTCCATCCATATTTAGATTGGTTTGTAATGGTCTTTATTGATGATATTCTAGTGTATTCCAAAACCAGGGATGAACATTTGAGGATTGCTCTGCAAACCCTGCGAGAAAAGAAGTTGTATGCTAAGCTGTCCAAATGTGAGTTCTAGATGAGTGAGATCTCCTTCCTTGGACACATAGTATCAGCTGAGGGGATTAGAGTGGATCCCAATAAGATAGAAACAGTGATGGAATGGAAGCCTCCTAGAAATACAACTAAGATTAGAAGTTTCTTGGGGCTAGCTGGGTATTACAGAAGATTTGTGAAGGGGTTCTCTCTCATAGCTGCTCCAATGACCAAGTTGTTACACAAGAATGTGAAATTTGGCTGGAACGACAAGTGCCAAGCCAGTTTTGAGAGGCTGAAGGCTATGTTGATAGGGGCACCAATGTTAACATAGCCAGTGATGAGAAAGGACTTTATGGTCTACAGTGATGCCTCGCATAATGGGTTAGGGTGTGTATTGATGCAAGAGGGGAAAGTGGTCACTTATGCTTTCAGGCAGTTAAGACCACATGAACAGAACTGCCCTACTCATGATCTGGAGCTAGCAGCAATTATCTTCGCATTGAAGATATGGAGGCATTATTTGTATGGTGAAAAGTGTTACATCTATACAGACCACAAAAGTCTAAAATATTTGCCAACCTAAAAGGAGCTCAACCTTAGATAGAGGCGATAGATTGAGTTCCTAAAGGACTATGATTGTGTGATAGATTACCACCCTGGGAAGGCAAATTTAGTTGCTGATGCCTTGAGCAGAAAGTCCATCACAGCTTTAAGATCACTAAATGCCCATCTGTCTTTAGCTCAAGATGGAGCTATTTTGGCCAAGTTACAAGTGAGGCCAAACCTACTACAGTAGATACAAGATGGGCAGAAGGCAGATGAAAAATTAATGGCTATTATGGGAAAATCTCAGAGGGGAAGGAAACTGATTATGAGGTGAAAACAGATGGGTATCTATATTACAAAGGGAGAGTGTGTATACCAGATGATGGGGAATTGAAGACTAGTATTCTGAAAGAAGTACACACCAGTGTTTATCTATGCACCCGGGAAGCACAAAAATGTATAATGATCTGAAGCCTCATTATTGGTGGCCTGGTATGAAGAAGGATGTAGCTGACTATGTTACTAGGTGCTTGACATGTCAACAAGTTAAAGTAGAACATCAAGTTCCATCAGGATTGCTACAGCCTATAAGCATACCTGAATGGAAACGGGACCGGGTCACTATGGATTTTTTCAGTGGTCTACCTTTCACCCAGAAGAAGCATGATGCAGTGTGGGTGATAGTGGATAGATTGACGAAGTCAGCACATTTTCTGCCAGTTAGGACTGACTACTCACTAGAGAAGCTACCAGAGTTATATATCAGTGAGATAGTTAGACTGCATGAAATCCCACTTTCCATCATATCTGATGGAGACTCAAGGTTTACATCGAGATTTTGGAAGAAGTTGCAAGAAGCCTTGGGCACACAACTATGCTTAAGCATGGCTTTTCATCCTCTGACGGATGGACAGTCGGAACAAGTAATCCAGGTAAACCTAAAAACTAATTGAATTCTTACAACTAATAAATTGAAATGATAGTAACAACGTGAATTATGTGATAGGTCCTTGAGGATATGCGGAGGAGTTATGCCATTGAGTTTGAGGGGAGTTGGGATAGATATCTCCTACTAGCAGAATTCGCATATAACAATAGCTACCAAGCTAGCATTCAAATGGCCCCGTATAAAGCACTGTATGGGAAGAAGTATAGAACCCCAGTATGTTGGACTAAATTGGGTGAAGATAAGCTGGTAGGACCAGACCTAGTGAAACAGACTGAGGAGAAAGTAAAATTAATCAAAGCTAATTTGAAGGTTGCTTTAGATAGACAGAAATCTTATGCTGATTTGAAGAGAAAAGAGATAGAGTATACAGTTGGTGATAAAGTGTTTCTCAAAGTCTTACAGTGGAAGAAGGTACTGAGGTTTAGAAGAAAGGGTAAGTTAAGCCCTAGGTTCATTGGCCCGTATGAAGTCAATGAACGTGTGGGACCAGTGGCCTATTGGATAGCTTTACCACTAGAACTGGATAAGATCCACAATGTATTTCATGTGTCTATGCTAAGAAGATACCGCTCAGACCCTTCACATGTCATCTCCATGGAAGAGATTGAAATTCAACCGGATTTGACATATGTAGAAGAACCTATACGGATCCTAGCTCGGGAAGTGAAGGAACTGAGAAATAAACAAATTCCACTGGTGAAAGTACTTTGAAGGCACCATAACACCGAGGAGGCAACTTGGGAAAGTGAAGAGACAATGAGGTAGCAGTTCCCACAACAGTTTGCATCAGGTAAATTTTAAGGACGAAATTTTTATTAGAGGGGAAGAGCTGTAACATCCTCACTTTAGCTAGTCCGTACGTTCTGTTGTTCCGGTGATCAATGTTGGTCTGGATAGTTAGAATATCTGAAATTATAATTAGACTAGAGTGAGGAGTTATAAATGAACCAAATAATGATAAGAAAAATTAAGGAAAGTTTTTAGAAATGAAATGCACTAAGGTTAAATGAGCTGTAGCCCCAGTGATGAGTGACCCTAACGGGAAGTGACGGCGAAGGCCGTTAGTAACCCTAGACCCGAGGAAAACTTCATGAAATAATTTTTGGGACCTCAGGGAAGGATTATTGGGATTTCAATGACAATAAAATGCTAAGAAAACACAAGGAAAATTTAAGCAATCGGTACACACAATTTTAGCTCGTTAAGCCAAACGGAGGGCATTTTGGTCATTTCGTCTTCAGAGATGATTTTTGACCAACTTGTTCAATTAAGTAAATAAATTATATGACATAAAATATAAATTAATATTGATGAAAAATTAATTTGAAGTGAGTAGAAATGAAAGAAAAAAAAATGAATAAAATGCCTAATTATGACATCCTAATGATGTCATTTAAAACCTCCCACCAATCACCATTTAGCAAGTTTTCTTAAAACAAATAAAAGAGATAAGAATTAAGAAAAAAACTCCAGAATTGTCTTTCTTCTTCAGCTGGCCGAACCAGCTCCATGGTGTTCCACCATTGCCATCTCAACAAAGCTTCAAATCCCACCTTAAATCACCATAAAACCCTACCTTGTCTTCACTAAATTTGATCTTTATACATTTTGTAAACTTGAGGTAGCAAAAAGGAAAGGAAACAAAGAGGTTTTGCAAGTGTGAGAAACTCTTCAACTAAGGTTAGTGCCCAATTTATTCTCTCTCTCACTCAATTCATGTTTAAGGACATGATATAAGTTGAAATTGTAAGTTTAATGCATAAATTGAACTTTGAGAACTTGGAGACTTGAGAAAAATTAGGGTTTGCTCATGTAATGGTATATGAACATTGTAATAGTCAATTAGTGACCATTTGTCTATATTTGATGAGGAATTGAAGTGATTTATGAGAATGGAATTGAGGTTAGGTATGCTGCCCTAGGTGACCTTCAGGGCTGGGTGTGAGTCCAGCAAGTTGGGGTAGCTGTAACTTGAAAGGTGAAGGTTCGATTGCTGCAAGGCCAATTGGACATGAAACTAGACCCATAATGGCACAACTTTGGTGCAGAAACCCTGCCCAGAAAACCAACCCAGTTGACCAAAAAACTACCCTAATCCGGGTGACCAACTTACTGTCCCTAGATAATGACCAAATGAATAGTATTTGTGCAAATAGTCATAACTTAATGTAGAAAAGTTCAATTGATCTGAATTTTGACCAGTAGAAAGCTGAGACATAACCCTACAACTTTCATGAAGAAAATAAAACCAAATTTAGACCATAACATATCCAAAAACTGACCTGTACTCAGTGTACAAAAATTTCAGAATTGATTCTGCCCATAAATTCTGGAAAAATTGTAATCCGGCCAGTTATGGTGTTTAGGTCATAACTTGAGCTACAAAACTCCAAATGGAGTGATTAAAAAAAAATGTAACTAGACACAATAAGGAATAATTTTAATGAAGAAAATTTGGCTAAATTCTCACTGTAGAATGGCCTAATGGAACAGTGAACTCTAGCACTCAAAACTGAAATTTCTGAATTATTCTCCATTGGTTTTAAGTATTGTTTGGCAACTAATGCCAACACTTTTGTAAACCAAAATATGGTATTTTAGTGAACTTAGGTTCGACAAATCTATTATAAATTAAAAAGTCAACCTTTGAGTGAAATTAGTCAAGTGAATAGTGACCTCTATATTATAAAAATAAATATTGAATCATTAACTGTGTAAAATGCCCTAGTATACCTAAAATGATTGGTTTGAATAGGTTGGCATGCTAATAGGGTTCAGTTAGCAGTACTGCACATGGCATTATACCATTCTGTGATTTTATGGCTTTTAGCCATTCTGATATCAGTGTGATACTTGGCCTTGTGCCCAATGTTTATTACAGCTTATTAGCGCTGCTCTGTTGTACACTGGGAGACATAATGTGACTGATGGTGTGATGGCCCGAGGTACTTGGTACCTAGTGCCAATTTACCCATTTATCCAGTCCAGTCGACTAGTATAGGTTACTTGGGCAATCTAAATAAATCTTACTAAATTTTAATCAAATAATACTATAATAATTGCCAGGAACTTAGTCTACAAAAATGTCAGCATGCATTTTGCACATCCATTTTATTTTAGCTATTTTATTTTATATTGGAACCACTAAGCAGAATTACTTAGCGCGTCACTTTTGCCACGTGCAGGTACTGGAGACATAGCTGGGGAGTCCAGCAGACCTCAGACCGGGTGATTAGTCAAATCTGCACAGAGTCTAGAGTCACCTTATATCTGCAGTGCACTTCGTAGGATATTAGGATTTTGGGTTGTATTTTATACTTTACATTTTGTACTAGTTCTTGATTGTAATTACGAACTCATGAAATTATATGATAATGTAAATATATAAAGTTTCATGTTACTATAATTATCAGTATATTTTGTTGAAAAATAAAATGTTGAGGAGTTATTCATGAAATTAATTCGAATTGTGATTAGAACAAAAATTTTGAAAATTGTGTTGAGATTTGGAGATTGAGTTGATATGTATGTATATTGGAGTTCTAGATCTGAAAACCATATTGGAAGTGTTTTTAATAGGTTCAGAAGAATTATTTTTCCAATTTACAGCTGTCACTCTACCGAATTTTCTGTAAAAATTTATGGAAAATTCAGATTAACCAAATTTGTAAATAAATGATATAATTGGTAAAATTTTGCACTTGGTAAATAAATAAATTAATTAAGAAGGATAACTTGTTATGGAATAAGATATGGTGCTCCGGCACACTGTGTGGCATATTTTGCTCAGCTACACTATAGAAGGGTAAGGGGTCTTATAAGTATACTGACTGATAGTAAGAAGCTTAAGGGTTCTGGTTCACAAGATCAGACACAGGGCCAGAGAGGCCAGATTGGGATATCTATAGCTAGCTGCCTAGGCACAGTAATAAGGGGATCAGCCCCCGTGCCTAAATCTATGCACTGTGGTAGGAGACACGGAGGGGAGTGTCGACTGTTAACTGGAGAGTGCTTCAAGTGTGGGGCTACGGATCATTTCATAAGAGATTGCCCTCAGAGGAGTAGTTTAATAGCTCCAGTATAAATTGATAGACCTGCCCCTACAGTTTAAAGGGGTAAAAGATCAGGTAGAGCAGAGATGTCTGACATTTCATAGAAGATTGTTTCTGAGACAGTCGAAAGGCCCGAAGTTAGGGTGGCACCACGGTATATGCTATGGAAGCTCAGGAGGAGCCGAACCCAGACATTGATGAGGCGATACAAGGAAGTGAAGAAACAAGGAGGTAGCAACTCCACGATTACTTAAGTCAGGTAAATTTCGAGGATGAAATTTAAATTAGAGGAGAAGAGTTGTAACACCCTCACTGTAGCCATTCCGTACATTCTACTATTTCGGTGACCAGTGTCAGTCTGGACAGCTAGAACATCTAGAAAAATATTTAGACTAGAGTGAGGAGTCATAAATAACTCAAATAATAATAAGAAAAATTTAGGAAAAATTTTAGAAATAAAATACAACCAAGTTAAAATGAGCTGGTGCCCTAGCGATGGGTAACCCAATGGGAAGTTGCGGTCCTCGCAGCTAGAAGCCCTAAACCTGAGAGAAAATTCATGAAATAATTTTTGGGACTCCAAAGAAGAGTCATTGAGGTTTCTATGGCATTAGAATGCCAAGAAAATGCTTAGAAAAATTTTTCAATAGGTACAGACAATTTTGGCTCAATAAGCCAAACGGAGGGCATTTTGGTCATTTCGTCTTCGGGGATGATTTTTGACCGACTTGTCCAATTAAGTAAATAATTATTATGACATAAATTGTGAATAAATATTGCTAAAAATTTAATTTAAAATGAGTAGTAAAGAAAAGAAAAGAAATGAATGTAAATTTGATTTATTAAGTAAGCATGAGGTCATTAAAAACCTCTAAGCCAATCACAAAGCAACAAGCCTTATTATAAAATTTAAAAAAAAGGATTTAATTAACCAAAATTCTGCTATTCTTCCATATTTCTCTTCATGGCCGAACTCCCTTATCACCCATGCTCCTCCATTTTTAGTTCTTAAAAGCTTTAATTTCAATGCTTTCCTCACCCTAAAACCCTGAGTCACCTTCACTAAAACTCATCCACACACCCTAAGGAAGCTCTAGGCAGCCACAAAGAGGAGAAATTTTGGAGTTTTCACAAGTTCAATAAGTTGATCAAAGAGGTTAGTGCTTAATTTCCTTATCTCTCTTCTTTATTCTTGATTTGGACTTAAGAAGAGTTGAAATTTGCATGAAATAAAAAGGAAATGACAACTTATGGAGGATGTGAATTTTGGCAGCCCTATGGGTGTAGTAGTTTTGATGGATTCAAAATGGGTTAGAAATGGTGTTTGAGGTGTTGATATAAAATTGATAGTGAATTAGTATGTTTAATTAATGTATGTGCATGAATTGAAATTTGAGAATTAGGGCTCTTGAACTAAATTGAGAGATTTGTGCTTTGAGGGTGAATTAGTGTTTTAATGGTCAATTAGTGACCATTTATGGTGAATTGAATTTAAATTGGAGTGAGTTGTGGTATTAAGAAGTGTATTGGTATGCTGCCTTTCAAGGTATCAGAATACTTGACTTGAGTCTAGTGTGCTCTTGGGGTTATAACTCAAGCTAGGTAACTCCAATTGGTGCAAGGCCAATTTGAGGTTAGACTAGACACAAAATGCAACAACTTTGATGAAGGAAACTGTCCCAGAAAACCAACCTAAGTGGCTCTAAAAATTGACCTAATCCGGGTGACCAATATGTAATCCCTGGAAAATGACCAAATAAACAGTGTTCATTCATTTGGTCATAGCTCAGTGTAGAAAGGTCCAATTGACCTGAATTTTTACCAGTAGAAAGATGAAACATAGCCCTACAACTTTCATGGGGAAAACAAACCCAAATTTTAACCATAACATGTCCAAAAACTGACCTGCAGTCAATGTACAAGAACTGCAGAATTGATTCTGCCCAGAATTTTTAGAAAAATTGCAATCCAGCCAATTATGGTTTTTAGGCCATAACTTAAGCTACAAAACTCCAAATAGAGTGATTCAAAAAAATAAATGAAACTAGACACAATAAGGAACAACTTTGATGAGGAACATTTGGCTAAATTCTCACTGTAGAATGGCCTAATGGAACAGTGAACTCTAGCACCCAAAACTGAAATTTCTGATTTATTTTCCATTGGTTCAAAGTATTGATTGGCAACTAATGCCAACACATTTGAGAACCAAAATGTGGTAAATCTATGTGATTAAAACTCATGTAACTATTATATATGAGAAAGTCAATATTTTGACTTAAATGACCAAATGAATAGTAACCTTACATGTTAAGTACAAATATTCAAGAAATGACTTGTAATATGCTCTAGTAGGCCTAATGTGATTGGTTTGGATAGGTTGGCATGCCAGTAGGGTTCTGATAGCATATGGCTATACTGATTATGATGTTATACTTGGCTTTATGCCTTATTACTTTTATAGCTTATTAACCATTCTGTCTGCATATCGGGAGACACATTGTGACCGATGGTGTGACGGCCTGAGTGAAGGAGCGGAAGCATGAAAAACACAAGTTTATACCTTTGAATTCAAAAATTTTCACCTAGGGTCACATGCATCATGCAAGATTTATTTTTATCTATTTGATTTCAATGATAAACAACATATTAAAACACTTTTAATATGTTTTTGGATCTGTATTTGCCATTTAAGAATTTAAAATTAATCAGATTAATTTTAGAACCCTAGATTAGATAAAAAACAAATACACTAACCACTTGATGCACTGCAGTATATTTATGCCTTTCGAATGCGTCTTCAAGACATCAGATGTTGTCCCTCTAGCTTGTCAACACCAAGTTCACCTATGGCAGCCCTTGAATAGTTTGTAAAGCTTTTTCTATTAATTAGAAAATCAAGTTTTGCCTTTTAAGAGATTAAAGATGTAAACAGGACACTAGAAACAATTTCTAGTATTTTCAATTCAAGAGATTATTTGCTAATCTCTTGGAATAAATGAGAGAAGAAGATGAAGAAAAGGGAGAGCCTCTTGGGTGGTGGCAGCAAGGATATCAGCTGCTGGTTTTGTTGTTTTCTTTTCATAACAACACTTATATAGCTAGGTCAACACATTAAACCCTTGCCACATGTCACCCTCTGATTGGTTCTAGGTTTAATTGACTCAATCACATTGTGCCAAGTGTCAAACCTATATTTAATCTTAATTTTAATCATCTTACATGATTAAAAAACATTTGGCAAGCTTATGTATAGTGCCATGTGTCATCATCTCATGGTGCCACATGTCACCCTATGAAATGACCAAAATGTCCCTGTGTCTTAATTTTGAGTTCACAACCCAAAATAATTATTTCTCTTCTTCTAATCAATTTATATCAAATATTAATTAATTAATTAATCTTTATTAATTAATTTCTCATTAATTAAATTCATATTTAAACACTTTAAATATAAATTTAACTTACCCATATACATATAATAATCTAGATTTGTTTTCAAGTCATGCTAGGGACTTTGCAATCTAATTGCAAACCAAACCTATTTAATTAATCAATTAAACTCTTTAATTAATTAATTAAATCATATTTAATTAGGTGATAACTTGTTTATGTGTGTGACTTACTAGGCTCATCACTAATTGGCAATGAGATATGATATCAACTCTTAATATCATCAGAACTCTTTCTTACCATAAATGATTTCTCTAAATCATTTTATGCACCTCATAGACCATGGTTAACACTTAGCATAGCATGCCATGGCCACCCAATTAGTAATAAGATTTACCTTAAATGAACCAATAATCATATGTTACCATGCACTAGAATCTCTCTGTTACAAAATCCCAACTCAAGCTGGAGTCAAGGTTTATGTCAAACTCCATTTGCTATGAATATTATGTTCTCTTTTAATTTCAGTTCTTGATTAAAAAGATTTTCTCATCAGAAACTCTTTCTGAATAAATCTATCTGTCCTGGCCAGGAACTTAAAACATCAAGAACAATTAAATGAACATAGGATTTTATCTTTATTTAATAGAGGAACATATTCCATCTTGATCAACACCTACCTCCATATATAACTAGTAGACGCCAACACATGCCCATATACCCATACACAGTACAAGTATGAAAGCAGTATCAAACTCAAACCACCTATATACAAGATAACTGTGCTATCTTAGGTCTAAAGATTATATGCACTGATATGATTTATGATAATGCATTGACAATGCATTGACAATTCATAAGTGTCACTGGTTCGACCTACTTATCATGTATAAGTGCCTATCATGTTTGTTATATGCATGAGACTCACCATTCCATCTTATTTATATCTCATATAAATAACTTGGGAATAAACATGAATACAATATTTCTGGATAAGTCATGTCCTTATTATGAAGTATCCTCGATTGTGAACCTATTTATGATACTTTGTATTAGAAATACTGTCACTCATATTCTTAACAACTTAAGAATAGAATTTCTAATAAAATATCAATGGACCTTTTCTATTACACATAAATATATTATGTAAACGGAAAAGTGGAAATGCCTTTTATTAATAAAAACATGTATAAGATACATACTAAATGATATGCTCTAGGGCATACTACTAACAATCTCCCACTAGCACTAGAGCCATTCATTATAATATCTTAGACCCATCTTTTCAAGATGTCGGTCTAGCTGAGTCTGTGACATAGGCTTAGTGAATGGATCAGCTGGATTTTCAGCTGATACTATTTTCTGCATGGCTACATCGCCTCGTCCAACTATTTCTCTTATAATGTAGTAGCGCCTTTCTATGTGTTTAGATTTCTAATGAGACCTGGGTTCCTTAGCCTGTATGACCGCTCCATTGTTGTCACAGTGTAGTGGAACTGCTGACTCAATGGAAGGAACTACTGTAAGTTCTGTCACGAACTTCTTTATCTAAACAGCTTCCTTTGCAGCATCTGATACAGCAATACACTCAGCCTCGGTAGTGGAATCTGCAGTCGTGCTCTACTTGGAACTCTTCCAACTGACTGCACATCCATTACAAATGAACACATATCCAGAGGTAGACTTTCTATCATCGATATCTGATTGGAAATCAGAATAAGTATAACCATCCAATTGTAAGTCTCCACCTCCATAGATCAAGAATAAATCCTTAGTTCTTCTCAAGTACTTAAGGATATTCTTGACAACTATCCAGTGTTCCAAACCTAAATTGGATTGATATCTGCTAGTCAAACTAATAGCATATGCGATGTGTGACACCCCTTACCTGACTACAGTGTAGCCGAGCAAGTTATGCCACTCAGTGTGCCGGAGCACTCTATTTTATCTGATTTCATTACAGTCCTTGATTTATTTATTCAAAAACTTTATTGAAGATTTAGGCTATTTTTACTTTTATCAAAATCTAACTAAATTGGAAATTTCAAAAATTTTAACGATAATCCGACAAAGTGTCGGCTGTAATTTGGACTAACAGTTCTTCTGAACCTGCCAAAGACAATTTCAATATATACTCAATTTCTCAAACTTAATAGTCTCAAAAATTTTCAAACATAATGTATCTCAATACGATTATTGATTTCTCAGAAATCTCATTAGATTTTCAATATCTCAATATTCACAAGTATAATCTCATTATAACTTAAATTCAATTCACATACTAAAATACTTACTTTGAATAGCTTCCATAATTCATAGGTTAATTACATGAGTTTATTTTGTACAAGATATACAAATAATTTACAATGTGCTAGGAATGAACAATATACATAACATGTATAAAATGAGCCCTATCTACATGCATTGCTGAGGAGGTGACAATCTTGAACTCTTCTGACACTTCTGCAGATCTGGACTCCAAAATCTCGATCGACAGTCTCTGGTTTTACCTTGATGACTGCGAGGAAGCAATTCCATCGCGCTAAGCATTTTTGATTAGTGGTGCAATAATATAACTAGAAATAATATATACAAGTAAAGAAAGAAATAAATGATAATTCAGATACTCAGAGTCAATTTAATTTGGTATGGTATTTCTAGTATCAACGATCTTATATACTAGTTTGTTCCTCTTTGGAAGTGCTTAGTTTATAACTTTTGATAATACTAGCGGTATATAATTTATTCTATCTGTATTGTATTTCAAGTGCATGCGATTACGCAATTTATATTTTTGTTATGTTTCTTTTGCTAATCTCTTTTGCTTATTCATTCAATACTTAATTTAATTGTCTTTGGATTTTCATTATACTTAACTTAACTTAGCTGCTGAATTGAATAATACTTTAATTGATCGCCCAAGTAACCTATACTAGACGCATCGGATGGATAACGGGTCGTTGGCCTTTGGACACCGCGGTGCCTCGGGCCGTCATACCATGGGACGCAGCGTCAACCATGTATCGATCGGTATGGCTAAAAAGCCATGATATCACATAATCGGGCATAAAAGCCATGAATACGGGCATAAAAGCCATGAATATGGGCATAAAGCCATGAATACAGGCATAAAGCCTTTCGCAGTACTGCTAACACAATACCCTATTGGCATGCCAAACTATCCAAACCAATCTTGTTAGGTATACTAGGGCATTTGATATTTTAAAATGTTAATATATTGTGCTTTATGACTTCATTTTTTCATGATAAATTTCAATCATAATTCATACATTCATTTGATCATTTATATGATCACAATTCACATCAATTATTCTTTTATACCATTGTACTCAAAATACTTCTCCTCTTTACAATAATGAGAACTAATGTCTCATTCATACATTAATATGGTTTATTTATCCATTCATTATGTTATTCATATTGATCACAATTCTAAACAATGGTTCACATGTACTATTGTATTCAAAACATTTTTCCTTTCTCATTTATACATTCAAGAATCTACTTATGTAATTACAAATTTTATATTTCAAGTTTTGGTGTCACTATTCACCTCATTGGTCAACAAAAATGTTGACTTTTGCATAGACAATAGGTACATTGGTTTTAACACTCCCGATGTACCACATTTTGCATTTAAAACTTGTTGGAATCAATTACCAAATCCATTTCCAAGCTTATTTCAAGTTTTCATGTCACTATTCACTTCATTAGTCAACTAAAATGTTGACTTTTGCATAGAAAATATGTACATTGACTTTGGCACTTCAAACATACTACATTTTTCATTTAAAACTTGTTGGTTTTGGTCACTTTCTTAAAGCTTAGGTCATTTTGGCAAAATTGCCAATTTTCGGTTTTGGTGCTCCGAAGTTGCACTGTTTCATTGGTCGATTTACTGTTGGAATTTGACAAAACTTCCTTCATATAAAATGTTCCTTATTTTGTCTAGTTGTATTTATTTTTTTGAATCACTCCATTTGGAGTTTTGTAGCTCAAGTTATGGTCAAAATAAGTTTACTGTTCACGTGCTCATTCATCTTTGCACTTTTGGGTTTTGGCAGATTTTGGTCCAAATTTGGTCAGTAATTTGATCAAGTTAAGTTCATAATTTGGTCTAAATTTCTTCATATGAAATGTTCTACTATGCCTTAGGTTTCCATCGGTTCAAGAATTGCCTAAATCCGAGTTTTCTAGAGAGAGTTATAGTCCTCCAAACATTACTGCTCAAGTGAAAGTCTGCAGAGTTGCAGGTTTGATAACTTAACTTTGCTCAATAATTTGAATGGGTTAATGGCATAATTTGGGGTGATGTTCTTCATGAAAGTTGTTTGTCTATATCATATCTTGTTGCTGTAAAAATTTCAGGTCAATTGACCATATCTACAGTGAGTTATGGCCAAATGAACAGTTACTATTCATTTGGTCATTCTGCAGAGGCTGTTTGCAGGGTATCCGGATTGGGGCCAACTTTTGGTCCTCTTGCTTTGGTCTTTTGGGTAGGGTTTCTTCAGCAAAAATGTGCCATTATAAGCCTAGTTTCATGTCCAATTGGCCAAACACCAATTGAACTAACACAGCCCAAGTTATGGCAGTCCAAGTAGACTGAATTTTCAGTCACTCTGCTGCACTAACAAGGCAGCCTACACATTCACTTGGCTATACTATTTTTCAGTCCAATTCATGGTCAAAATACCTAAAATGGTCACTAATTGACCCTTATAATGTTCTTTCACAATTTCATAAGCTAAATCCAAATTTCACTTCTCAAAACCCTAGCTTCCAATCCATGAATCATGCAACACATCCCAATTAAGGTCATCAATCATTCATATGTCACTATCTAAGCTTGTATTTAGGTTTTAGCCCAATAAAACTCATCAATTCCTCATCCTATAAGTGCTGGCCAAAATTTGCTTCTCAATTTCACGCATGATTTTCTTCAATTTCTTAATTATTTATTCATATTCAAACTAAATTTCAATAAGTAAACAAGATTAGGAAGTTAATATGCACTAACCTTATTTGATAAAATTCCCAACTTGTTAAACCTTCACTTTCTTTCCTCTTCTTGGCTGCCAAAAGCTTCCCCAAGAGGTATGGACAAGTTTTGATGAAGGTGACTTAGGGTTTAGTAGTGGAAATTCATGGGAAAAATGAAAGTGATGAAAGAAACTTCTATGGAGGCTATGGAGAAGAGAGTCACGTATTGGAGGAAGAAGAAGAAGAAGAGCAGATTTATTTTGGTCCATTTTGACTCTTTTAAGTGTTTTAAAAATGCTTATTTGAATGCAATTGGTGGAGACTTGTAAGTGACATCATAAAGATGTCATAAATTGCTTTTTATGGATTTTTCTTTCCTTTTCTTTTCTAATCATTTTCAATTCAATTTTCAACAATATTTATTCACATTTTATGTCATATTAATTATTTACTCGACTGGACAAGTCGGCCAAAAATCACCTCTGAAGGCGAAATGACCAAAATGCCCTCCGTTTGACTTAACGGGTCAAAATTGTCTATACCGATTGAAAAATTTTTCTAAATATTTTCTTGGAATTCTAATGCCATAGGAACCTCAATGACCCTTCTTTGGAGTCCCAAAAATTATTTTATAATTTTTCCCCCGGGTCTAGGGCTCCTCGTTGCGAGAACCGCAACTTACCTCTGGTTACCCATCGCTTGGGCACCGGCTCTTTTGACTTAACTGTATTTTATTTCTAAAATTTTTACTAAATTTTTCTTATTAATATTTGAATTAATTATGGTTCCTGACTTTAGTTTAAATATTTTTCCGGACGTTCTAGCTGTCCGGACCGACACCGGTCACCGGAACAGTAGAATGTACGGAGTTGCTACCGGGAGGATGTTACACGATGTCCGGCCTAGTACACAATATTGCATACATTAAACTTCCAATAGCCGAACCATATGGAATCCTGGCCATTTTATCTCTTTCTTCATGTGTCTTTAGAGACATCTCTTTAGAAAGATGGATACCATGTCTCACTGGTAACAATCCTCTCTTGAAATCAAGCATGTTAAACCTCTTTAACACCTTTTCCAAGTATAGATTTTGGGATAAACCAATTATTCTTTTCGCTCTATCACTATAGATGCGAATCCCAAGAATATTGGTTGCCTCTCCCAAGTCTTTCATGGAGAATGTATTTGACAACCATACCTTTATAGTTGTCAACATACCTGTGTCATTACCCATTAATAGTATATCATCCACATCTAAGACAAGGAAAGTGATAGCACTGTCACTAACCTTCTTATAGACACATGGCTCATCCTCTTTTTTGATAAAACCAAATGATTTAATGGCTTCATCAAAATGGATGTTCCAACTCCTCGAAGCTTGCTTCAACCCATAAATGGATCGCTTTAGCTTGCATACCTTGGAACCATCTTGGGATTCAAAACCCCTAGGTTGTTCCATGAAAATGTTTTTTTCAATGTATCCATTGAGAAAAGCTGTTTTGACATCCATCTACCAAATCTCATAATCATAGTATGCAGCTGTTGCTAATAGAATCCTAATTGATTTAAGCATGGCAACAGGCGAGAAAGTCTCCTCATAGTCGATTCCTTGCCTTTGGCAAAACCCTTTCTCTACTAGCCTTGCCTTATAGGTCTCTACCTTTCCATCAGAACCAATTTTCTTCTTGAAAACCCATTTGTTCCCTATAGGTACAATACCTTCAGGTGGGTCAATAAGATCCCAAACTTAATTCTTATACATGGAATCAATTTTGGATTTCATAGCATCAATCCATTTTAAAGAGTCTATATCTGATATAGCTTCTTCATAGGTAAGTGGATCATCTCCATGATCTACTTCTTCATGAGTAGACAACTCTTGTTCTTCTTCATGAAGGAAACCATATCTCACTGGTGGGTGAAATACCCTGGTTGTTCTACGAGGAACAGTTGTAGATGTTTCATCAATGGGTGTAGGTTGACTAGATGGATCTATATCCATCTGATCTGTTGGTTGGTCGGAATTCTCCAATTCTAACTTTATTTGCCTTCCTTTGCCTCCTTCTTGAACAAACTGTTGTTCAAGAAATGTGGCATCCCTACTTACCACAACCTTTCGTGATGTGGGCAAATAAAAATAATATCCAAAAATATCTTTTCGATATCCAACAAATCGACCCTTTTCTGATCTGGTTTCCAATTTATCAGTGTTCAGCTTTTTGACATAAGCTGGACAACCCCAAATCTTAACATGCTTAAGACTTGGTTTTCTTCCATGCCATAACTCATAAGGTGTGGAAGAAACTAATTTTGATGGAATCCTATTCAGAATATACAAAGCTGATTCTAATGCAAATCCCCAAAAGGAGATTGGCATATCAGTATAGCTCATCATACTACGTACCATATCCAATAGGGTACGATTTCTCCTTTCAGATACACCATTCAGCTGTGGTGTTCCTGGAGGAGTCAACTGGGAAACAATGCCATGTTCTCTTAAGTATTCATCAAATTCAATACTCAAATATTCACCTCCACGATCTGATCGAAGAGCTTTAATACTCTTTCCTATTTGATTTTCTACTTCAGATTTAAATTCTTTGAACTTTTCAAAGGATTCATGTTTGTATTTCATCAAATACAAATACTCAAACCTTGATTTATCATCAGTAAAGGTAATAAAGTAATGAAAATCGCCTCAAGCCATTTCCTTAAATGGACCACATACATTATTATGTATTAGCTCCAAAATATTTTCAGCCCTTAGCCCTTGTCCAACAAAGGGTGATCTAGTCATTTTGCCCTGAAGGCAAGATTCACAAGTTGGAGTAGGCTCAGAGCCCAATGAGGATAGAATCCCCATTTTCTCTAGTTTTGCAATCCTATCTTTTGCAACATGACATAACCTTAAGTGCCAAACATATTTTGAACTAGAGTTGGTTTTCACCATGGCATTGCATTCTTTTAGATCACTTGCATTCATTTTGTGTTTGTCATTGTTATCCAAATAATAAAGACCATCATTCATATAATCCGAACCAACATATTTATTTCCAAAATAAATATTGCAAACATCATCTGTGAACTGAAATTCATAGCCATTTCTAGTCAAACAAGATATGGAAATTATGTTCTTAAAAGCATCAGGTACATATAAAATATTATCCAAACACAAAACATGTCCAGACATGTAAAAAGATTTAGATCCTATGCCTAAAGCTTCAACAGTTGAGCCATTGCCAATCCAGAGTCTAACATCTCGAGAATGCAAGCTGCTACTATTTGCTAGTTCCTGCATATCATTAGAAATGTGAGAACTGGCGCCAGTATCTAAAACCCAAGCTGTAGATGAACTATGAGTATCATCAGAATCTAAATAACAAGATATGGACATACCTTT